>NW_024885011.1:1770434-1835319 GCF_019232065.1 Centrocercus urophasianus
TCTGTTCCCCTGTGCTGCTGGGATCTGTTCCCCTGTGCTGCTGGGATGCTCTCCCAGCGTTCTGCTTGGGCCATCAATAACCCCGTGCAGCCGCCGAGAGAACTCCCATGTTCATAAATGTTACAGTCCATTAAGTTCAGATACTTCCAAGGCAGTTTGGAAGGAAAGCCATTTGTCAGGCTGAGTGTCTGGATAGCTGAATGCAAATCACACTGGATGCCAAAGCGAGGCATTAAACAATCGGGTTTAAAGGTCAAATTAAGTTAATTTGACCACATCTGACACGTGACACAGCACCTTGGCTTGTAGAATATCGCTGCTCAGTGCCTGAGCACAGCAAACATCCAACCAACTGATGGACGTTACATCAGAGATTTTCCCAGTTTAAAACTGTTCCCTTCTGAGGCAGCAGAGAACCAGGACAGCACTCCAAGGGGCTCCTTCTGCATCCTTTCCGGGGGGAAACTGCTATTTGCACGAGGGAGAAGCAATGTGGGAAATGGGAACACGGCTATTGGGGTAAGTGAAAGGCTGATGGAAAATGTGAGCAGCTCACCTGAGAGCAGGGACAGAGGGCACGGAGAGAGGAAGAGCACTCCAACAACGTGGAGCTGCCAAACTGCAGCTGAGATTCGGCAGCAGAATAAATCTGGGCACAGCACCTGCTTGCAGCCAGCGGGGCTGCATCCAAGCCGAGCGCTCAGGATGACAGATTCCTCCCTGAAATACAGGCAGGCCTTCCACCCCCAGCCCAGCACATTTGTGCATTGGAAGGACATTTCTGCAAAGGTGGAAGCATCAGGGGGCTGAACAGCTGTGCTCCCTGCCTGGCTCGGGCAGCAGCGTGCAGCTCACAGCCAAACCCATCCTTCCTTGAGCATCCTTCACAACTGTGCCCATATGGCCAGGGTTGGTCACATCAGCCCTTCACGCTGACTTCCATCTCATTGCTCTTTCTCAGAGTTAGGGCTGGATAACACCATTCTCTGATGATTTCACTGGAACTTTGTGGGTTTTTCTTTGTTTGATAGTTTTCCAGCAAATTCTGATACGAAATGAGTTCCAGCCCCCAGCACCGACAGTCCCAGGCGCACTGCAGGCAGCAAGGATGGAGATACGGCACAGGGAGGGAGGGGGTGTGGGTCGGGGGTCACACTGATGGCACAACCACGTGGCAGCACCAACGTTGCCCAGCAGAAGAGCGAGTGACACTGGGAGCTGAAATGCAGAGGGGTCCTCCTGCTCCTCTTGCCCTTCCTGCCCTCCTGCTCACACCTGGGAATGGCCCTCCTGGAAAGCAGTTGTCTAAATATCAGTTTGTCATTGTTGCTGGTGATACGAAGGCACATCTGTCTGAGTAATTAGCAGAAGGGAGGAGAGAGGGGAGGAGGAGGCTTTGGGAATGACTCATGGGCAACAATGGGAACGAAACCCTGGACGTGGTGTGAAGTGGGAGCAGAGGTGGATCGTGTTCAGTTCCCATTGCTGTGCCCTATCCTGAGAGCCCGTGGCAGCTCACAGCCCAGTTCTGCCCAACCTGCAGCCACGGGGGTGTAGGATAACCCCACAGAGCTGCAGAGCCCATGGAGAAAGTGAGCAGAAGGAGCAGAAAGAGCTGCTGCAGGGATGGTGAGCACTGCCTGCACTGCTCACTACAGCCCAGGGTGAGGGAAGCACTGAGTCAGCATCTGAAAGAATATCAGTTGTATCAGTCAGGAGACAGGAGGGAAATGTGATAAGGCTGTGCATGGGCTGATTAAGACGGAGGGAAGAAGGGCCTCTGCTTTAACTCCCACCTGACCTTTCCGGAGGGAAGAGGCGTGTTGAAAAATGCCATGTGGAGCCCTGAAAGGTTTTACGCCCCTGAACATCTCCCAGCTGCTTAAGGTGAATGGTATTCAGCTTGCTCGTGTCCTGCCAGCTCCTGCTCCCTGCAGCCCAGGGGGAGCCTGAAAGGATTCACAAAAGGTCAATATTTGAATGTGCAAAACTTCCCAGGTCTATCAAAGGGCGAGGAGAGGTTCTGCATCAGCTCACAGAAAACTCAGCCCCATCTCTAGGCCAGTAGGAAGGCAGATGGAAAAACCCCACGCACTCAGGTCAGCTGAGAAATGCAGCTCTGTTGCTCCACCCCCACCGGCACTGAGATCTCATTGAGCTGCTGGAGGGGATGGTCCAAACCAGAGCCCATCCTTTCAAGGTCTGCAGCCTTCTGAAGGACCTGAGCATTCCCAGTGTGATGGGAAGAGAGGCCTGGGCTGGGCAGGCTGGGCAGCCTTCCCAAACTGTTGACCCTTTGCACATCTCAAACCACCTCCGTCAACCTGCAGACATTCAAAGGAAAGCAGGAAAGCAAACGTAGCTGTGAACCAAAATGTTCCCGCTGGTTGGCGGGGCCACAGCATCTGCAGCTTTTGTGGGTTTTGTAGAAGGAGAGCGAAATTTCACGCGAGCAGAGGAAGAAATGTGGAGCCACTGACAGCCACTGCGGAGCCAGGATGAATATTTCATACCCTACGATGTGGTTTTGTTTCTGGCAGACTTGGCAGCGTGGTGATGTGTGACTGAGGGGCAGCAGGAACATATGACAGAGTTTGTTCCAAGATTGCAGGATTCCTAGCGCTGGTTTCACTCTCATTCTGAAGGTTGAGAGCAGCCGGTGGGAGTCCCGCATCAGAGGGGAAATGAGAACGGGCTGCAGGCTCTGGGACTGGCTGGAGGCTGAGCCCTGCTCCCAGCAGCTCACAGAGGGCTCTGGCCACCACAGCAGCTCTGCTCGGCATCCCCAGCCCCTTTGGAGTCACCAAATTAAAGGGTAATGCTCTTTGAACCCGGCTTCCAGGAGGGAGTGAGCCCACGTGTGGACCGCAGGAGCACTGGGGCCATGGAAACCCATCCATGTAAGCACTGAGCTCCCCCTACTTCCCATATGAATGAATTTCCTCAGTGTTTAAATTCCTTTCAAGAGCTGAAGTGTCATTAAGTTTCCCATTTTGCCGCAATTTACAATCAGTTTACCTCATTAAGAGTTGTAAAAGCAGCGGGCGCAGCACCTCGGCGGTCATCCATCAGCACACATCACCTCCTGCTGCGGGGCTGGGGGGTGGCATTCAGGAAAAGCCACCAGAGCGTGTTTTGGCCCCCAAATTATCTAACAAATCCCCATGCCAGCAGCTGCTATTTGGGCTTTTAATTGCTTTGATAAGCATGGGGCCTCTTGCCAAAGAGTGCATTGGAGCACACCGTGGCAATGAGCACGAGAGTCCCCTCTGCAGAATGGTGCTCAGACTTACAGCTGAGATTGCTCAGGTTGGGGCACACGTGGATCCTGCACACGTGTGGCTCTCCATGAGCCTCCATCAGCCCAGCAAACACCAAGTGATCGACCTAACCAGGGAAGGATGGCACTGCAGAGATGTTTGTGGCACGGCTGTAGCTCCCATTGCTCCCAGGGGGGAGCTTGGATTTCATTGCCATGGGAAGGATGCTCCCCACATCCCAGTGGTTCCCCCATCCCTGCTGCTCTCGTAGCTGCAGGAAAAGTCCAATCAAGAAACTGATGCTTTTAATTTACTGCCTCAGCACTTGGGAAGAAAGCTGCTGTTGTTCCTTCTGCGAGCGGCGGTGACTATTAGAGATCTGTCTGTGTTAATTTGAATGGCCTGCTTACACGGCTCCAGTGTGAGTGGGTTATTGATGAATGAGCAAATCGATGGGCTGAGATTAATGAATGGGAATCACGCAGCTTTGCTTCTGCAGATCCTCCGTGGGATCGCTTTGGTGACCTGGGGCGCAGAGGGCTGCCTGGTCCTTTTTTGTCTCCCAGAAAATAAGTCTGTTTGTGAACCAACATCTTCCTGTTATCCTCCGGAATAGAAAGGCCACACCAGACCCCATGATGATGAATTACGAGCTGTGCCAGCATGCTAATGGTTAATGATACCACTCTAAACAAAAGGAGGCACTTTTATCTCTCAGCCCCTCCATGCGCAGAGGGGATGGAGCCCCTGGGACCCCCGGTCTGAAGGGTGCCTGTGGCTCTGTCTGTAGGCACAGGGGCAGTTCCCTTTGCCAACTGCTTGGAGGCTGTCCCACTGCCAATGGGTCACATCGCAGACCTTTGTGCCCCAGGAGCTGGGCTGGGAGACCAGACAGATGAGGAGAAAGCTCCGGTTCATCCATGGCTTTAATATAACTTCGGGATGTGAGCAGAGCCTGCATTTACTAATTCACTTGACTGGCAGGCATGTGTTTGCTGGAAAATTGCTGTTTCAATAACCTGTCTGGCTCCGTCATGCAGAATCGTGAAATGGAAACAATTGTGCCTGTCACATCCCCTGTGATAACCTTCAGCAGCAGCGTGTCCCTCTTTGTTGGGCGATAAAGCCATCTCTGATGGGGAACACACTGAGCCACTCAGCCCGGACGGAGGATTGTCGCTTGCTTTGCTAATTAATTTTATCACCCTTGTCATCTTCTCCTCAAACCCGGGCAGTGCTGGCAGAATTGATTTCAGGGCAGAGGAAGATCCCTGCTCCCTGCAGCCGACTCCGCTTACGAACACAGAGCGCCTGCATCAGCACCTCCTAAAGTAGGGCACACGCTTTGACAATCTCTGTTTTGGTGTCTCACAATGTGGTCTTCTGGTGCTTTTTCCCTTCCCCCCCTCTTTTTTGTTTTCTTCTATTGGTGACAGACAACAGCCGTGTTGCTGAGAAAGGGAAGCAGGGGGTGAGCAATGGCACGGAGATGAGCAGTCCAGGTGTAAATCAGAGCCCTCACCATGCTGAGGTTAGGAACTGGTGCTTGTCTACAAATGGTGATTTCTTGCCCTCCCCTTCTGTGCAAGGCACTTCCATCCAAATAGTTCACGAATACTTTGCTTAAGAGGGAAAAAGGCAGAGATCAGGTTTCCATTCATACTGTGAAAGGGCTGAGTGTGATTCTGCTCTCAGTACCACCCACAAAAATGCTGCCATCACAGAAGCACCAAGCAGTTCTGGAAGGAGAACGCAGCTCCTCTGCTCCGTGTTGGCTGCCAGAAGTCATTGGATTTACTCTGGTTTGTGCCACTGCCTGTGGGTGCGTTGGGTTTGCTGCAGTTCAGCTCTTTGGGTTCGTTCAACAATTTGGGAAGTTTAATGATTAACGATGGTGGACGTCCCAGAAAGGCTTTGCATGGCTCGTATGGGGCTCACTGCAGAGGGCAGGAAAACACTGGGGTAAACAGAGCAGGTTCAGCTCTGGCAGACTTGGGAGATGGGGCCGCTGCGATCGCCATCCAGTGCAGCCACTCAGCCCACAGGGCACTGCTGGGGGCTGGTGGAGGTTGGGATCAGCTCCCATTCGATGCACTCAGCCCATAAGGTGCTGCTGGGAGGGCTGGCAGTGCTCAATCCCCACCCCAGAGGTTTCTGGTGGGCAGAACTCATGCAGCCTCCACGTGCTCAGCTTCTCGGAAAGCTGAAGGATGATCAATAGCTGATTAATCTAGTGAAGAAATTAATGTATTAAATGCAGTGACTGATGTCAAATACATTCTCTCTTGCTCATCGATTTCCTTATTTTAAAGCTGCGTGTGCCAAAGTTATGAAGCCCAGTTCCAGGAGCAGCAAGTACATTCATCTATTTAATTTCATATGGATATAATTTACTAAGCAATGTATTTGATTGAGTAAATGTGGTGCCATTGATTTTGTGGCTGAATTATCTGATTTGATTGGCACCGTGTCCCATTTAATAGAGAAAGCAACCAATCCAATAAGTAACGTTAGTAATTGGGGAGTTGCTTTCTAAAGAAAGATTACTTGGGTTTAAAGAACAAATGTTTCTCAGCTGCAGCATAAACTAGATAAATTTCTACGACAGATGAACATGAGAACATTCATCCCATGTCATACCACAGTGCTGTGCTCTGTAATGCAGCACATTCTGTGCTGTTTAAGTTTTAATATGGAGCTCTGTCTCTGGGTCCATTCATTAATTAACTCACAGAAGATGCTGAGAAATGCCCCATCCCTGGGGCAGGGAGTGCTGGGGTCGTGCTGGGGGTCCGTTGGCATTCAGCACAGGTCCTGGAGCAGAGCTAACCTCATCCACGTATGCACACAGCTGTGAGCATGATGGGCTACCAGCAATCCGTGCTGGGCTACCAGCAACACATGATGGGCTACCAGCAACACATGATGGGCTACCAGCAACACATGGTGGGCTACCAGCAACACATGATGGGCTACTAGCAATCTGTGCTGGGCTACCAGCAACACATGATGGGCTACCAGCAACACATGATGGGCTACCAGCAACACATGGTGGGCTACCAGCAACACATGATGGGCTACCAGCAATCTGTGCTGGGCTACCAGCAACACATGGTGGGCTACCAGCAATCTGTGCTGGGCTACCAGCAACACATGGTGGGCTACCAGCAATCCGTGCTGGGCTACTGGCACTGCAGCTAATGGTGAGCTCACTGCTGCCATTGCTGGCCCAGCTCACATCACTGCAGCTCAGTGAGGGGCCAGGGGCGTTCAGCACTGGGAAGTGAAGGCTGCTTCATCAAACCTGTGCTCAATGGACTTGATGCTCACAATCATCTGTCCGGCTCCTGTAAAACTAATAGTAATGAACGTGGAACAACTCATCTACTGATTCGTTCATGCGTTTGCTGTATTATTTTGCGACAAGAGAAATCAGCATACATGGTTTGAATGCCACGTTTATGTATTACCAGGTGCAATCTGCTTGTAACGCCGCTGTGACAGCCAGAAGCAGCTCAGGCATTAGCAGAAGAAAGTGATTTTTTTATTATTCCATTTTATCACGGGATGGAAATTTCAGGACTTAAATTCACCGCCGCATCCACATCTGAACCTGAATATCAGGGAGGTCATTTATGGCAGCACACGATGAGAAGGAGCCCGGCAAGGTAACACTGATGGAAATCAAAGCAGAGCCTCCATTTGCAGCCATGCTGCAGTGCTGCCCGCTGCACCGTCTGGATTACGCAGCTCTGTGATGATGAACACAGAGCATAACGAGCAGGGAAGGACAGGGCCTGAGGGAGGGGAGCCGTGCCACTCGCAGAGGTGTTTGTCAAAAACCAGAGATGCTTCTGGATCTTAAAATGTTATTTCTCTCAGCATTTTTATTGCGGATCCCGATAATGAGAGCTGTTTATTTACTTCATGGCAATTACAGCCTTGTTCAGAACTGTCTACACCAACAGGTTTTCCCTGCAGAAAAAGGCTTTTGCTGAGCATCTCGGGGCTGTGCTTCTAAAAATGCAGAGCTTCAAAAACGTTTTTAAATGGAGAAACCATTCTGCTTTCCCACGTCTGGAGCCCAAAGTGCTGCGGTCACACTGCCAACGTGCAGATGCAGCTCTTGCCCTGCGAAGCACGGAGAAAGGAGCAGCCTTCCTTGGCTTCCAGCTGTGAAGGAGATGCTCTGTGTGCTCTCAAAACCAGACGTGTGCGAGAACCAGGAAGGAAAATGGCAAAGGTCGCAGTTTGACTCCCTGTAATTAAACAATTGCATTTAATTAGCAGTAAGTAGTGGAGATGCTGCTGTGGCACATGGTGGACAGAAGCCTCGCAAGCAGTGCTCGTCAGAAACCAAAAGATTTTGGTAATAGCAGGCATTCACTCTGCCCCAGTGATTAGGGAGGAGCAGATCCATCCGCATGCAGTGGGTTTGACCCAGCTGCCAACACAAGGACGGTTTGCTGGGGATTCCCTTGCAAATCACGTATCTACAAATGCCACATATCAAAGAGATGGGTGTCGTCCCTTCAAAGTGAGCCTCATGCAGGTGGCAGATCCCATCACTGCTGCTCTTGGTCGTAGCAGGAGTGCGGCTGAGCAGCGCTGCTCAGCAGCCTGGTGCTTACATCAAAGTGCACTGCTGAGAGCAGCAACAGCACGGATGTGGGGCAGCTCGGATTGGAGGCATCTGCTGGAAAAGATGATGACACACCACTGTGGAATGGCTGGCAGGGATAGAAGTCTCCATAATAAGGCAGTTTCTGCTTTGCAGCCTCGAGGAGCAGACAGAGCCCTTGCAGCTGTGAGAGCCACCAGCTGGTCCGGCCTCGAGTGATGGCATCCATACAAACCCATCGTCCCCCAGGAACCACATCACCTCGATCGGAGCAAGAAAAGTTGGGAGACCTTAAAACACATCCTGTGCACTGACAGAGGCACCTCCATCTGGCTGCACCAGATGCGGTCGATCTGCGACGTCCCGATGCCACCATCCTCTGGGTTTGACCTCTCAGCATCGCAAGGAATGAGGGCTGTGAGGCTGCGCTGCTGCCGCTGTGCAGACAGATCTTCAGCTCCTTATTAAAGTGGCAATTTTCCCAAGCACTGCGCGTACGCCGGGCTATAAAAGCACCAACAATGTGTATCAGAAGCAGGATCTTTGTTTACCAGATGTCAGCTAATAATAAGAGGTATTATACCAGCACTGAGACCCATTGTGAAAGCCGTGCACCAGCTTACGAGCTCAGCTCGCTGATTTACTGACTGCTTCATACCCACATTGCACGAGCTGGTTTGAATGTAATCTACTAAAAACACCCCGATGGGACCCATAAACTTTATATAAGGAGCCTTAACTCAAACAGTAAGAGGCTCCGAGGGCCCATGCAGAATGGCTCCAACGCGGTAGCAGATGGATTTTTTTATGCTTTATGTTTTTGCTTTTGTATTCACAAGGGCTGTTTTCTGTTTATTTTGCAAAACAGAAGCTGTCCCCCCCCCTCAAAAAAAAAAACCCAACAACCAACACCCTACAAATCTACACAATCTCTTCTGCCACAAAGAGAGAAGCGGAATGCTGTGCCTTCCTGCTGCCATCCACCCCGTGCAGCACGATGCATGGGTGACCTTTCCAGGTGTTTGTCTTCGGCAGAGGTTTGCAATAAGAACAGTCAACATTATTGGATGGAGTGTTTGCCCTCTTGTAACAGTGGGAATACGTAGCAGGGATGCGCGAGTGTAATTCTGTTGCGGGAAAGATGTTTGATGCTGGGGTGAAAGCTTCTCCTTTGGGAAGGCAGGATGCTCTGCCTGCATTGCAGGCAGCCTGCTGGGGAGGTTCAGGTTGGAGTGGCTGGGTGCAGCAGCCCAGATGATGGCACAGCTGGGGATGGTGTCCATCGCTGCCCACAGTGCTGGTACTGCTGGAGGGATGGGAGATGGGCTCTGGGTACACAGGGCTGTGAGTGGCACAGGGAGGACAGAAGGGACACGACTCGCCGGCTGGCCGTGCTGCAGAGCACGCGCTGTCTGGGCCCCATTTGCAGCCATTTCCATGCAGATGCTGTTTGCCGTTGGCTGCCGGGCAGATGGAGGCTCACATTGCAGGTTATCGAGCTGAGCAGTGGGAGTCAAAGCAAAATTATCACCCGGCTCCTCCGCGCTAATGAGAAGTGCGTCACCCCGTTGTTGAGGCACAGGATGAGTTTGCTTGATGCTTTCTTTGGATGTGGTCACTCTTGCAAGAAAAATATATCAGAATACATGGGCCAATGGTTTCTAGCACTCTGGTAAATTACTTCCACCCACGTCTCCCCTCTCGCTGCCTATTTCTGCCTGTAGAGGAGGCTTGCAAGCAGAAAACGATCCAGTTGGCATCACTGCTGCGGTCCATGCCCCATCCACTCCCACTCTTCAATCCAGGAGGATGGGGCTCGTTGTGAGCCCCCCACACTTCTCACTGAGGTCACTGCCCCTCAGACCCGTCTCCCTCACCCCCAGCCTTCCAAGCCCTTCTGCAGAAGCAGAGTTTCTGGCCTCCCCTTCCTTCCTGTTTCTTTTCTCATGGAAACAGTAATAAGGTATCGATCTGCACTGTTGGGACAAAAGAGGCTCTTTAATTAGTTCATTAGTCCTTTGCTCATCGAGACGTGGATGGATGCTCCGTTGAATCCCGGTTAATCACGGGAGCTGATGGTGCTCGGGGCTGCAGGATGGAGGTGTTGGAGGTTATTCCAACCTGTGTTGGTGAGCAAGAGGTGTGTGCATATCAGAGGTGGTGGGGAGGATTTGGTGACTCAGGAGAGCATTCCCCTTCTGTTTCAGCACTGATAATCCAGCACCTCCTCCCCTGGGCTGATCCCCACGGTGCTGCTGAAGGCAGATGGGTGCCATCCATCCCATAACCGCACACCTGGCTCAGCAGCACGGACCTGCTGCCCTGCTGAGCACAGCTCCACGCCTGCTTCTTCCCAGGGGAGCAAATCTCTATTAAAAAGTGTCATTTGAAACGTCTGCAAAGCACGGAGGGAGGCAGACAATGCATTGCCTCCCCGAGCCCGATACGAATGGGGATTTGGCTGTTTGATGACACTTGGAGATAATTGTTTCAAAGGATCTCAACGCAGAAAATATTTTAAAACAACTTTTGAATCAATAGCTATTTTAATTTGCAACTTGCAGCTCGCTTCCTGACAAATAACACGAGGAAGGAGGATAAATAATACAGCTTCAATTATGTTTCTGTAGAATATTTATCTTATTTTGTGTTGTGTGCTGCTGAGCTAATTCAATTTTCTGCTGCCAGCCCATGCTTGTTCCCCTTTCACTTGTAATACAGAACTTTATGAAGAGGGACTAAATCTTCCTGTGCGATGGCACTTTATCCCTCAATGCAAATTTTGCTGGAAAATAAAATAAAACAGCAACAGTGCTCTCTGTAAAGCCAACCTGACTTCTTTTCCTCTAAGTTGCTGCCTCTGGAGGTGAGAAAGCAGCCGTGATGGCAAAATGTCAGCCAGCTTCTGCCTGCGGGCACCTGGGCTCCAGTCATCCCAATGTGCCCAGAGCTGCCAGAAAGGGAGATGGCAAAGAGAGGGGGGAGAAGCTCAGCTGTGGGCTGGGAATTGTATGCAGCGAACTGACAGATGTTTGTGGTTCATAAGTACGTTCCCAACAGGACAGTGTTAGGAGCTTGATAAAATGGGAGGGAGGAAAGATGTAAGAATTGATTTGCCATCTGTGTTATTCTTGAAACTGTGCTCTCTTAGGGATATCAGGGCAGCTGACGCTTTCCCAAAGCAGGAGCAGTGGGAATCACAGCTAATCACGGTCCTGATGGTGGAACTCCAAGCAGGGCATCCAAAGGAAAAGCTTTAAGGGTTGCAGCACCTCCTTCAAACCTTCTTCACCATCTGGAATCCTTAAAACCAGGTAAATAGGGGCCTGCTGCAGCTCCGGCCCCTCGGCTTGTTTCACACACTGCTTGGAAAACGACGACTTCCCATCTGCCCTTCAGTGTTGAGAAGCTGCTCTCAGTCCTACAGACGACCCCAAGAGAGCAGAACTGCTGAGCAGCCCAGGAGCTGCCCCAGCCAGCCCTGCTGCACGGCACACAGCCATGCAAACACTCTGGCTTACAGTGCCTGATTTTGCTTTTCGATTCCCCACCGCGCTGCTGCTCCTCCAGAGCAAATGTCACACAGCCAGCAGGGCGAACCAGCACAAAGCAGCCCATGCGCTCGCGCTTTGGAGTCACGAGAACCACATCCCACTTGCCTTCGTTTCAGCTCGCGCCGTGTTAATTTTAGTGGCAAAACTTTCTATTTTAGAGCTGAAAGCAGCAGCTGAAGGCACGGCTAACAAGTGTTGCTGCAGGGTCCCTTGGCAGTGAGGCAGCAGCTCCTTTCCAGGCACGCTGCGTTCAGCTGCACTCTGCTCATTGCAGTCCCCCCCCAGCGCCCTGCTCTGCTCACTGCCCCCTTACACAGAGGCAAAGAGATGTTTGCCACTGATCATAAGGGCTCTCCTGTGATGGAGGAGCTTGCAAGCCATCCTCCTGTCTCCATCACTTCTTCCTGTTGCAGAGCACAAAGTGCTGGGTCTCCTTTGCTGGCACACAGGACAGAACCCACACGTGGGGTGTCCCTCAGCTGGGATAAGGAAGAAGTGATTTGCAGTGAGGGGTGAGGGGCTGGCACAGGTGTCCCATCCCTGCAGACACCCCAGGTCACGGGGCTCTGAGCATTGATGGAGCTCTGGGTGCCCCTGTGCATTAAGGGGACTGGGACCAGGCGGCCTTTAAGATTCCCTTCCAACTCAAACCGTTCTCTGGTTCCCTGATCCCACAGTTCAGACCCCTGTGGGACCTCAGGATGGACTTTTTGGGGGCTGCCCCATCTGGTGCTCCAGCACTGGGACTCACAGAACCACTTTGAGCCCCTGCTTGTGCTCAGCTGAGGCCACAGAGATAAGAAATCCCTTTTTAATCACCCTCCTTCCCCTCTCTGCGTGCATAAAGAAATGTAAATCTGCCACTACAGAATCAATACCTTGAAAAAAAAAAAAAAAAGCAAGCTGGTATTTTTATCAGTTTTCAGAATGTGCCTTTCTAATGTTCCCATCTCACATATACATTAATTCCTGCTGTTCCCTTTACTTCCCCTTGTCAGCCTGAAGTTAATTCAAGTCACTTTATGCTCTAAAAGCAACTCTTTGTGTTTAGAATTCAGTTTGAACCTCTCCCACTTCAACTGAGAGTCACTGGGGCTGTGAGCAACTGCTGGAGCGACCGCTGCTTCTTCCCTCAGGAATATTACGTTCTCTGCTGCTCACAACACAGATACCAAGAGTGTTAATATTGTTGTTGTGGTGACTGACAGCTGCAGCAAATACGGCTGATATCACGTTAAATTACTGCACTTTGGAAGCAGAGCAAAGCTTGCTTGGAGCACAGCTGCATCCTCCTGGGGAAAAGTGGGAGCTGGGAGGAATCCACCAATAATCCCATTACAGGAACACTCAAACAGCTGCTGATCCACAGGTAGGAGATGTGCCTGGTGCACACTGAGACATGAAACACATCCTGTGCCCCATGGTGGGAATGAGACCAGCTAGATGGGGTGAGCTTCCACCGTGCTGCACCTCCAGGAGCGTGGGCTGCATCTCCCACCCCATCGCATCCCCATCCTGATTCCAACCTGGAGCTGCAGGTTCTGCCATAACAACTCGTGTGCCAATGGGTGCAGGCAGTGTTGGCAGAGGAACAGGCTTTCCCCATCCCCAAAAGGCTCCAAAACAGCATTGAGGAACGGGAGCGACGATGGGAGGATGAAACCCCACAGATGGGAGCGTGGGAGAGGAGTTTGGGCTGGGAAAGGTGAAAATCAAGCCGTATTCTTAATTAGATTGTGGAAGTTTTGGACCGATAAAAACATCTTTAGTTGGATTTAATGGCATTTAGCTGCTTTAATTGGGATGTCTATATTTGGAGTTTGCAGACAGAAACAGATAATAAGGCGACAAAAACAGATCATGGGGGCTTAAAATGCTGGCATTTGCATAACCCAATTGTTCACATTATGAAATGGAAACCCTGTTATCAGCTTGCATAGAACAGCTTGTTTGGGTAGATTGCAAATGTTGTGTTTAATTAACCAAGCTTCGGGGACAGTGAATCTTATTGTTACACGATAGGACTCTGTGGGAATAAAGGCATTTGCGTTTATATAAAACAAAAGGGGATGTTTATCAGGATGTTCCTTAATTGTCAGCACCGAAAGAGTTTTGTTTCTTCCACAATTTATGAACTGGGATCGAGCAGTGGAGCACAGAACCGGGCGCTTTTGTCCCATAGAACTAAAGCCCTGTCATCTTAAACCCAGCATTAACGATGCCAGCAGCTGAGAGCGTCTACAGAGTGGCTGAAATCCAGTGGTACCCAATTAACCCTCTCACAATGGCAGTGTGGCAATGTGTCCATGTCATCGCTGTGTCACCGAGGTCCCATGCGTGGCTCAGCACAGAGCAAGGCACAGGAAAGCTGCACAAACACGAGGTTGTGCACCAGCTCTCCCCCTCAGCATCACGGGGTGTTTCTCTCAGATACCTAATTGCATTCCAAAGGACAAAAAGCTGCTCTCAGCAGCAAAACTCTGTGCACTCTGTGGGCCGGAGTCCTATTGTGTTTCAGATCACTTAAACGTGCTCGTCCCATTGCTCTTCCCACAGCACAGCACCACTGCACTCCTCCTCCTGTAGAGCAGTGTGTGACATCAGGTTTGACCACAGCAAACTCCCCCAATCCAGCAAAACACCCTGGGGGGAGCAGGCAGTGTGCATGGAGGTTCAGCGAGGAGCTGCAGGTGAAGCCAGTAAAGCACATTATCAAAGACAGGAGTTGGAGTAATCGGAGGGGAGAGCAGATGGCTGCTGGCAATGAAAGCCTGCGAGAAACCCAGCTGAGAAACCGACTGAGAGACCTGCAGGGGCACATCTCCCCGTGGGAGGACAAAAGACGCCCAGCAAGTGAACAGTGGAAAAAATCTATTGCAAGGTGCCCGTTATTGAGTGGCAGCAAAGCTGTGGGAAAAGAAAAAAAAAAAAAGGAAAAAAAAAAAAAGAAAGAGAATTGAATTTGAGGAGAGAAGGAAAGCAGGCACCCTGCGGACACAATTACGGAGATGTTTCAGCAATCGCAGGGTGTGTAAATGCAGGAGCAGCAATGGGAGCCCCATCCACACACTGCCACCTCCTGCAATCACTATGGCCCACCTCCTGGCAGCCGTCCCCTCCGTACCCCTCAAAGAACCTTTTCCCCTCTCCAGAACCTTTCCCTGCCATCCCGGCCCCCATCTCTGCTTTTCTCTCCCTGCACAGCCTCCCTCTGCCCCCAGGCTCACCCTGGGCTCTCAGCAATGCTGGTGGCATTGCTCCATTTCTCCCACAGCTCACAGCACGTCCTTCTCCTGCATCATAGCACTGCAGGCTCTTTGCAGGTGGAAGTGAAGGGTGGCACGGCTCTGTGACAAACCCGGTGTCCCCTGCACGCCCTGGGGGTGCATTGCCATCAGGGCTCATTTTACATTGGCTCATGTGCCCCCTGTGCTGAGGGTTGTCCCAGCAGAGCCCACCACCCCAATGGGAGCAGAGCTGCTCAGTCGCAGCCCAGCGCTGCTCAGCCCTGCAGCAAACCCTCCCAGCAGCCAGGCTGCACTTCCAAAGGAGAACCTGCTGCTTGACAGCCACCAAATCCTTTAATCCCAGCAGCTGCTTTAACCCTTGGCCTCCTGAGCCTCGCTGAAGGACCTGAAAGCTGGCTGAAATCCCCAAGTATCACAAGGATCATCGTACATCCTTAAATAAACCCTCTTTCTTCGCCTCTCTCCCTTTGTGAGGATTTATGCTCATGTGAGAGACACAGCTGCTCCCAAGGAGATGGGAAGGGGGTTTTGAACTTCATGCTGGTTTTTACTTCTTGTCTCTTGAGGGTTAACAATCCTCTGGATAGAGCAGAGCAGCCTGTCTATCCACTTTGGTAATTGAAATCAATTTCTCTGCCTTATCTTTAGGAAACCTATACAGTCAAGACACTAATCTGCTGGCTCTGGCATCTTTTAAATGAAAACCTATTTTGGAAAAAAAAAAAAAAAGAAGAAAAAAAGAAAAAAAAAAAAAGCCCTTTCCCTGCCAGCTGATGCTCCTTCATTCAGCTTCTGGGGGCAGACAGGCAAACTCCTGGCCTGTAGGGCTTTGTGAAGCGAGCATCCCTCACCCACTGCAGCACGGCTCTCAGCCTCAACCCTGCACAGCAATGGAGTCCCTCTATAGGATCCAGCCACCCCTGGCAGTGCCCAACACAGTAGGAATGGGGACCCCCTGCCTGCCATGAGCTGGGAGCTCACACATGGGCTGACAGCACACGTCATCCCCATGGATGCCACTGAGACACCCTAGTAGAGCAGCAAGCACTGCCCTGTTCAGACACCTCCCTGGCTCCTCTTGCAGCTCCTCCCAGCCCATTCCCATTCCCCATACATGCTGTTACTGGGGAGAGGTCACAAGCACTGGATGCCCATCGTGCACACTGCTCACGCACACAGCTGTGGTCAGGAATAAAGGAGCTCAATCACTCACCAGCCCTGCTCTGCAGAGAGGAGGAGTGCTTCCCTGTGCAGACCTCTGCTGTCAAATCTTTCGTTACCTAAAATGAAGCCTGCAGAGAAAAAGCAGACCCAAACGATGTTCTCTCCTAATCCTGTTGATTAGGAGCTCAGCCAAGCCAATAGATTCCTAATTTGAAGTCAATCAGGCTTGAAATCCCCGTCGTTTTGATTGCAATTACACAGATCAAGTAATCAATAGGGAATCATCCCACCCTGACCCTAAGAAGGGAAGCGGAAACCCACAACACGGCCACAAGCTTGTGGTTCCTCAGGCAGGGTGAGCAGGGAGCACTGGGCAGGGATGCTACGTGATGGGTGCTGGTGGTGGAAAGGAGAAGCCACAGAACAGGGAATGAGAAAGAAAGCAAAGCAAAGTGACAGCTGGGAGGTGTAAAGTTGGGAGTCCTGGGTGAAACAGAGGCACAAAGGTCCAAAGCAGGCAGTGAGCAAAGAGGAGGGCACCATCCTTCAGCTCTGCAGCCAGAAACGTGCATTCACCATCAGCCAACAACCTGCAGTTTCCTTCAAACAAAGTACACTTCTTGAGCAGGGCGATACAATTAAAAGAGGCCAATTAATATTATGAGATAAGCACCACTGACCGCGTTTGATAAAACAAAAGGAATCTGCAGCGGAAAAGAAGAACCTGTACCCTAATAAATCAAAGCATTTTGGTGCATGAGATTTGGAAGCACAAATCCATGAATTGTAATAGAGCACGACGAAATCTCATCAGCAGAAGTAAATATTAAACCCCAAATGACAAACAGGCACCACGCATCCTATCTGAATGTTTTCTCAGTGCATCAGTTTTAGAGCCGTTCCCTGATTCTTATTCTCTTAATCGAGGTAATTTGCTTTAAGTGTTCCTTGCAGCTGAGAAATGACAATTGTCCCTTTAATATTCTGGTAATATGAACAGCAGTTTTTGCATCTGATGATGCTCATCATTGTCTGCTCCTCTGCGGGCAGAATCCTCTTGGGGTGAGAAAGAGCCCGGTGTAAGAGATTATTCTGTTAACGTCTGTGTCTCAAAGCTTGCTGGGGACACAGCTGGACTTGTTCAAGTCCCGAGCAAGGATTGTGAAATCCTTTGTCTGAAGGACACAGAGGAACAAGTGCAGGCAAGTCCTGGGCAAAGGTTGTGAGATCCTTTGTCTGGGGGACGCAGATGGACGAGGCCAGGGGCAACAGAGCGAGATGAGCTGCTAAATAGCTGTGAAGCGCTCCTTTGTGTGAACTTATCTCACGATGATGGCCATCTCAGGGGGTGCTCAATGACTCCTGCTCAAGTCCCATCCTTGTCACGTAGGCAGGAGAACAAGGAGGATAAAAGAGGAACTGAAAACCACGAGGTTAGGTTTCTGACAACAGATTCCTCGCGAAGAACGGAGGTTTCTGGCAGCAGACTCCTCATGAAGAAGAACAGAGGTTTCTTTCTCCTCGACTTCCTCGTCTACCTGCCTGCTGCCCAAGGCCGCCACGCTGCTGCTCCCCGTCCCCCCGCTGCGTCTGCCCGGGACCTTCAAACGCCGTGCAACGGGACGCTGCTGGATCCTGCTGGTGACTATCCTCGCTTTACTGCTTCTTTTCCATCTTTTCTATCGCCGTCCTTCCCTTCCCCGTCTCCCTGATTAGGTTTGGTAATAAACTGGATGAACCGTTGTTTCTTAATCTCACGCCAGGTATACAGATATTAAAAGAACCTCATCTCTCTCCTATAAATTGGAGCGAGACACCCGGTAGGGAACTGAAATGTACATCAGAGAGGGAAGTGAGTGGCTGTTCTGATGGGGCAGAGAGAGAGCAGGGAACGGCCATTTCACGGCCGTGGTGTCCCCATCCACTGTGCTAAATTGTCACTGTATTCCTTTCCTGAGACACCAACAGACAGTGTTGGAGTTACCACCAGATGAAGTTTGCTGAGCGAATTGGTCACAGCTGTATAAAGCAGTGCCAGGTTGGGCTGGGAAGACAAAAGAATTGAAGGTGAGGTTGGCTGGGGTTACCCAAGGCAGCAGCAGTTTCTCTCACCATCCGTGCTCTGCTGGAGCGAGATAAAGATTTTGAACCTCTGGATCATTCAAGATGTCAAAAAGTTTCCGAGCTCAATGTCACGGCAATGGGAGTGGGGTTAGCACAAAAATAGGCTGCTCATCTCCAATGCCACGGAACAGAAAAAGCTGATTTATTTCCCCGGCAGTACAGCACTTCATTAAGGTTTTTTAGGTGAGCCCCAGCCACTTTCTCAGCAGATGTAATACCCACGGAGCAGAAATGCTGCGCTTATCGACAAATAGACCTTCCTGAGCACATCTCAGCCTATTTTCCCCAAACACCGCTGACAAATGATGCATGAGAGGGTACGGGGAAGCAAGGAGACAGCATCTGTTGCACAGCAATTGCTCAGCACTTACAGCCTGCAGTATTTTGGACATATACACACCTGTTTTTGACATTGGCAACTCCTTTCGCTTTCGATTACAACCTCTGTTTTGAATGCAGGGCAGGTACACTTTTTTAGCTTCACGATGAACTGCAACACGAGTTTATTTTAGCTGCTTGCTTCCTCCCCCAGCAGCCCCTCTGCTGCTCACCACTGGAGCCAAGCAGCCCTCAAACAGACACAATGCAGGTGCCCATTACAAGCAGTTTGGATCATTGCTTCCAAAGGTGCCATTTGTATCCACACAGCTTTGGCAGAAACCTATCAGCACGCTCAGGGAACAAATGCAGCTTGGAGCTGCATAATCAATTAATTTATTCGGCTCTTTATAGGAAAATGTATTCTGTCAACCAGTTCTTTGGGTTACAATTGTTCCCCCATTAATCTTAAGCATATCAAAGCAAGCACGGGCTCATTGTTGGAGGGAATAATGGAGAACATTGCTCACAACACCATGTACCACACGCAGGACTGCCTCCCTCCCCAGCTATTAGTCACTGTGCATTACTGTGCACCGCATTAATTGCTCAGCGAAGGAGGGGCTACAAAATACAAAGGGAGAGACATTGGATGCCAGCAGAAAGTGTTGGAGGAGACTCCAATCTCCCTGCAGGTCGGGCAGAGCGTGGCTTTGGGGCTGTTGCTCTCAGTGCCAGCCAAAGAACCACGGAGTGCAGTGCAGGTGAATGAAAGACAGCGCTGTGGGATCTGGAGAGAAAGCAAGCAGTTGTTGTTCTAGCATTTCTCCCCTTCCCCCTCCGATTTCAATAGGCCATGTCTAATTATTGAAAGGCATCCATTCCCCCTCACTCCGGGTTATTATCAGCCCATAGCTCATGTGTCAATCTGCAGAATTAGCAGCTGTAATTGGACCCTTTTAACAAGGTACACAACACATCTTAAATTAAATTGCATTCCATAAATCAAGTTAACCTTTTCAACATCGCTCCAAGAAAATTAATTACTCATATCGAAGCATATGACCTTTTCACAGTGCTTGGGATCAGCTTCCCCATTTCTCTTCTTCCCTCACTTTTCCGCTCCTCCTTCCTCTCTCCCTTCTCCCAGCCTTCGTCCTTCATTTAGAAACATCAGAGCCCAAACAGTGCAAAAACCGAAGGCGCTGCTCGCAGCTGAGCGCAACTCATTGCTGCCCTTCCCCACCTCCTTTCCCCTCATTGCCCCCTCCTTCCTTTTCTGGGCAGCCTGGTCTGGTGATCGGTGACCCTGCACAAAGCAGGGGGTTGGAACTGGATGATCACTGTGGTCCTTTTCAACCCAGGCCATTCTATGATTCTATGGCCGGAGCTGCTCAGGTGCCAACACTCAGCTGCCATTGGGCTCTTGGCTCTGTGTGGTTGAAACACTTGCAGGTCTGGTGGCTCTGTAAGGATCTCCATTGCCATGGCCACCAACAGGCAGCCCTTCCACCTTTCTAGCCCTTAGAATCACAAAAAAACAAGCTGCGACCCCAAGATCCCCAAAGCTCAGAAGGAAGAGAAAAGCACTGGAGGTCTGCAGAGCTGCTGGTTGACTGCGTGCTTGTTGATAGACTTCCTTGGCTTTTCAACGCTGTTTCTGTGTACATAAAACACGGGGCAGTGCTGTGGTGCTGCACGTGAGCTGAGTGCCTGGAGCCAGGCGTGCTCTGGCCAAGCATGGATGAGTTGGAGGTGATGGTTCAGGTGTGTGGGAATGCTGCCTAATTCACAGAATCACCGCATCACAGAATGGCCAGGGTTGGAAGGGACATCAAGGATGATGAAGCTCCAACCCCCGGCCACACGCAGGGCCACCAACCTCCCATTCAACACCAGCCCAGGCTGCCCAGGGCCCCATCAACCCAGCCTTGAACACCTCCAGGGATGGATGGAGCATCCACAACCTCTGTGCAGCTGTTCCAGCACCTCACCACTCTCTGTTAAGAACTTTCCAATGGCTTTTGCAATCTTGTTGTCTCCTAACAAACAAGAGGTGCTGATGTGTGACCTGAATGGCCTCTGCTCCTTTCTAGAGATGGGTTTGCCTCTGCTATGGGAGGATTGCTCAGCCCTGGCAGTGCAGGGGAAGCAGCAGCTCCTCAGAGCTGAGGAAGGTGAGAGAAGGTTGTAGCAGCCTCCAGATCGCATGGTTTTAGCAGCTTGTGTTTCTGTGGGCTTGGTTCTTCCTGTGCTATCAGGAGATCAATGCTCAGATGTGAGCCTGCATTCCTCAGGCATGAATGTTGTTTGGTACCTCAACACCCAGAGCTTCCCTTTCCCTGCCCATGTGGGCGCTCAGCCCTGTGACTCAGAATTGCCCCCAAGGAGGCAATTGAATGGATCGGATGATAAGTTATAAGCTCAGTGCTTCTGGATGTTGGTCATTACTGGAACAGCAGCTTGTCTGTGTGTGCTTTCCATTGGTGTCCCAGCAGCAGTGGGGCTCTGCTGCCCTGGCCCACAGCAGTGCAGCTGTTGGCATCGCCAGATCCCAGAGGAACGCATGGTTTATGGGACTCCTCAGAAGTCATGAACATGTTTTGTTTCTCTCTTCAAATGGGATAATCTATGTAGTTTTACTACAGGTTGTATTTCCCAGCTCTCTTCGTAGCTCTAAATTGCTCTGCAAGTTGCTGAAGTCATCATGAGAAGCACTGGAGTCAGCTAGATTTTGAGCATTCAAAATGATATAAGGCCGTTTTCCTTCAGAAGGAACCTTTTACATTTAATTATTCTTTTTCTTTTTCCTCTCTCTTCCCTTTACTTCTGATGGCGAGGTTGTTGAAACCTCCCATTAAAAATCCCATAAAAATAACACAGAGAAAAAAATGAAGACGTGGTGGAACACAATGCCTGCACACATTGGGCATCTTGCTGCTCCAGTGCCTTTCTTTACAGGGGGGAGAGAATGATGGAGGGTGAACGTGTTGCTTGTGGGCAGCTCCTGTGCTTCGTGCTGTGTTAATGCCTCCTAACTAACACTAAGGATTGCTGGCATGCTCCAATAAGTGCTGCAGGGCCTGGGGATGCTGCTGGGAATGCCTGTGCTGAACGCCCTGTGTTGCTTGTCTGCTTCTGGTGGCTTTTTTGGTCTTCTTACTATAATGCTACTTGAACTAACGGTTCTGAAGGCCCCAATCTGTTGTTGTTTCCCATATTGAGGCAGAGATGCAGTGTGAATTCAGCAACCTTCAGCTTGCTGTCATCTGTAATGATGGCAGCTCTTGTTCTCCTGATTTTACAGCAGTCCATCCTTGCCCTGCAGGTGCAATTATACTCTTTTTCTTGATGCCATTGAATTGCAAAGGTCTGGGAAAACAGCTTTCAAAGTCCTTGCTAGCAAAATGCAATGCATCATTTGTCTCGTTTGGGGCAGCAGCTCCTCTGGTTTGCTCCGAGCATTAAATCAGAAGCTTTGATTTTGAGTGACAGAGGCGTGGAATCGCCTGGCTCACCAGAGTAACCAGAGTGCCTGAAAGCCAGCAGTGACACCATGCAGGATCCCCATCCCATTCGTGGCAGTGCTGCAGATGGCTGAGCAAACACTGTCGGCCCAGCCACCGAACCAGCATCAAAAATAAAAATGCAGATTTGTTTCTACAGGGCTTATTTTGCCCTAAAGTTCCCTTTCTCTCATTTTGCTTACTCCAGATGCCGCTCCACTGACTCATCCATTACAGGCAAATCAAATAAACAAATGAAAAATTAAAGCCATTGTTATCCAGCTATGCCATCAGGGTGCTGTTGCAGTTTTCTGCATATTTATAACTCTTCTTCAGGCTGCGTGTCCAATTGGAACAGATGGTGGATAGGTTGCACTGCCTCACCTACTCCAGCAAACCGGGCAAGTGTCCATATCTTCAGCAAATGAAATAACAGCAGATTTAGAAAGAGACATTGTAGTCATTGAAAGCTATTTTCAATTGCTTATCGTGTTTTTCTTGGTCTCTTTTCCAGCACTGTTCATTATTCCTTCTGGAATTTAGATGGCACATTTTCTGTATGAGAATTAACTTCATTTGCTGGATGGAATTGATGCATTCCCATCCCTTGTGTGCTCAAATATAGAGATGTAGACACAGATACGAATGCGAGTCGCTCCTGAAACCTTCTGAAGGCTGGCATATTTCTTCTCCCCCTTTATTTAATTTTGCTGTTTAGCGTGAAAAGACCACATTTAAATGTACCACAATGTGTTTTCTGCTCTATTCATGGAGTTTTCTAATTTCAGTTCTTGCTGCAGAAGTGCTATAAATACTTCTACGTGAGAGTGCTTAAGAAATAGGTCATAAAGAAACGGCTTCTGTGTCCATTTGGTGGATGTGCCTCCAAACTTTGGACCGCCAGGTTGCCTCCTAAAGCAGATCCTTGTGCAGCACAGCCTGGTATTGTGAGGATCCCAGTTGGAGAGCTGAACCCAACAGCATCTCTGTTCTCTCACCCCAGCGGTGGTGTGATTGGTGTCCAGGTCTCTTAGGAGAGGGATAAAAGATCCTGAGGCTTCAGTGCTGAGGACAGGAATGTTGGTAAAGCGACTGTTTTCCTCAGGATGGTTTCTCTTTGGAATGTGATGCTTCTTCAGGTGCTGCTCTCCCAAGCAGAGCAGGGCGCTCAGCTCCTCCTGCAGCAGGCAGAGGCCAGCTGGAGGCTGCTGACAGCAGAGGCTCAATCCTCTTCACCTGCACAGAATCCTCACGAATCTCTCCTTCATGATGCTTTGTGCTGGGCATAAATCTGCCTCACTGTCGGTGGAAGAAGCAGCGGGCAGGAAGGCTCAGCAGGACGTTCAGCTGGCAGCAGGGCTGCATGGTTGGAAGGAGCCTGGGTTGGAAGGAGCCTTGCTGATAGCAGAGCTGGCAGTGGTGCTGTGCTGCACTGTTCCACTGCACTGCAAGTGCCCTGCCTGCTCTATGGTTGTGCAGGGCTCACGTGTTGCCTCTCCCATAGGGCTGTGTCAGCTCCCTGGGCTGTCCTGCAGTCCTGCTGCTGAGGCATTCCAGCTCTGGAAGGAAGCACCTGAGTTCCCCCTATTAAACGTGGGGCAAAATAGAACTCTAAACCAGCATTTGCATCACTCAAAACAGATTTTTTTTTGCACGGGCTTTGCGTGGAGATGTTGGATTGCTGTGAGCAGTTGTGCAGTGGGATCCACTAACATGGATGGGAGCTCAGCCCTCTCAGTGCCTGGGAGGCAATGTCTCAACAGACAGAGTGCAGCTGTTTAAACTGCTTAGAAAAGCTTCGGGGCGGGCTGTGGGATGGGCAGAGGAATAATCCCCAAAGAGAGAATAAAAATAAGCACTTTGGTTTTGTAAGCTCTTTGTGGAGTGCGTGGCCTTAAGTAGGAAACGTGGGCTGGAGAAACTGGCTGCATGTTGTCGGATGATGCGTTACACGAGGAATCAAACGAAGCTTTAGCCTCTCATTAAGGCACTCTGTGCATTTTGTTATTGATGCCAATAGAAACGAACCGCTTTGATCTGAGGTGGTTCACAAAAACATGCCTTCAAGTGTCCCGTCAGGATGGTGTGCCTGGTGTCTATCAGGGCACTAAATCTGGAAGCGGGGGATAAAACCTATGCAGAAAATGGAAAATGATGCAAACTGAATGCACTGAAGATTTCTTGCAACAACTCTTTGGAATGTGACAGCCTGAAGTGGGAGAAACCAGTAGGAATGGAATATTGTGATGCTGTGTTGGGGTTTGATTTCATCGCTGACAGCAGCAAATAGTGGCTCTTCTCCCCATGGCTCCCAGCTCATCTGCTGTGCATCTTCCCCAAGAGCCGTGCTCTGCTGTGCTGCTGTTTGCTCTCACGCTCCTCCTGTATGCATTTCTGGTTGTCTCAGCCATTTGTTCTGGGAAAGGTGCTGTTCTCACTCATTGCTCTGCCCGCCGTTAATTCTTAATGTACTCATAACAATAAATGAGAGAGATTTCTGCCAGGCTTCAAACGTTCGCCATTAACAGAGGATGAACTGAGATATGGGCTTAAGTATCTTTTCCTTCCTGTAGCTGGAATTTTATTTCCTTAACTAATAGGTTCCTGTCACTTTAATTGGAATGAAGATTCTGGTCTGTAGTTAAAGGGGAGAAAAAATCACTTGCTCCATTCATTCCCAGCAAAAAAAAAAAAAAGAAAAGAAAAGAAAAAAGAAAAAAAAGAAAAAGGAAAAAAAAAAAGCCTGTATGTAAGGCAGAGCAGAGTTTAGCATTCTAAAGACAGCTGTTTAAGTGCAATCAGTGTACTGCAGATGTTCAACAGATTTAGCAGAGGGAGCGTTACTCATCTGAAGGTGAAATTGGCTGCCTTGCTTTTGCTCTTGGAAGGCTGATTCAGTTACTGTCTGTTTGCTCATGTTTTACATTAAATAAGAGAGATGTGTCCATCATGTTAATATTCGGGACAAGAACCCTTGGGTACTTGTGCTTACAGTACGTTATGCTAAGTGGAACTGGAGGGGTGTTGAATTCTCCTGATGGGATGGGAATGCAGGGGGTGAAGTTGTTGCTGCTCTGTCGGTGTCACAGGCTGAGATCCAGCACTGGGCAGAGCTCAGGACATGGGGATGGGTGAAGCATCATTGGTTTTCCTGTTTCATCCCTTTGGAGTAAGAGCTTGTTTCGTTTGTGCAGCACGACTGCAGTGGTGACCATAGCTGTGCTTCCAGGAGCTGCTTTTGCACCTGTGTGAAGCTGATAAGAAACCAGAGTGCTCTGAGATGCAAATCTTGGACTCAGCTGGGCAAAGCCAGGGATTGCCATCATTCTCTGCTCAGCTTTCCAGGCCTGGATTCCCAAAGCCATGGGAGTCCCAGCTGCAGTCAGCACAACCACAGCGATGGGTGCAGGGATGTGCTGGAGCTGAGGTGGGTGAATAAGCAGCTTCGTAGTGATTTCTCATTATCTTTGTCAATTGAAGCTGTCACCTGAGTGTTTGTGGCCTTATTTTCAGGGGTGTTAAATTCCCTTTCCTCTGATGACGTGAACAGGGATGTTTTAAAGAAGATGAAAGCTAGAACTTTGCTTTAGGTTTTAAGCACGGTCATCTATAGAACTGGGGGTTTGCTACAGAGCACAGTGCTGGGGGAATCTTTCCACACAGCTGGAGCAGAACCACGGGACATGAAGGGATGGCACAGCAGCGGAGAAACCCAAATATCTGGGTTCACTGTGGACCCTTCTGTGACCTGAAGGCTCTTAGCCAGTCAGCAAGGCTGGCAGTGGGAGCTGGGTGGTCACTTCTTGAGAAGAGAAGAGAGCAGAGAGAGGGGAGCAGATGAGTGTGAATGCTCCTTCCTAACCTCACAGCTCCATGGACCTGGGGAGCAATCTCACAGTAAAATATTCACAGACAGCTGCTCTGCTGCATTTATCCCAGTGTTATGTAAATCTTGAGCTAGTCTGTAATTAGAGCATTTACGTTTTCGATGCTTAACAGGGTGTTTTAAATGTTTAGGCCTTGTAAATGGTGTTTATTTATGGTTCGCTAATTAAGCCAGCAGAGTTCAGTTTGCTCTCAAACCTCATCCGGAAGATGAGCTGCCATCCCTGCTACCTGCAGCTCCCTGCTGTGCAGTGTTTGCAACGGATGCAGGAAAAGCATCACTGACTGCTTGGCTGCTCACTGGGAGGAGGTGCGTGGGTTCCCCTGGCTGCACCTCGGGCTTATTGGTATTGCTTGCAGTGGAAATTAAAGCCTGTCCTTGCTGCTGCTTCCCCCTATTTTTCTTGCCTTTGACCTTTTATTGACAGTGTGAGAAGTGTTTAAACACACCTCAGCCCTGGGTTATCAAAACCCAGAGGAAGTCAACTGTTCGGAGGCCCCTAAGAGCTCATTAACTTGCAGCAGCACGTGCACAACTTCATCTGCTGCCATCCCCACCTTCCAGAGGGCTGCAAGCAGTGAGCCCAGGGCTGAGGCTGCAGCAGCAGAGGGCACAGCCCTGCAGGAGGGATGCAGTGCTGGGGCTGCGCTGCGCTGCTCGGTCTGAGCTCAGTTTCAGTGTCTGAGCTCAAGAGTGCTCCTGTGGTACGAAGTTAATTATAATCTTTCTTCTTCCCGTCATTGTAAATGTGAACTCAGGGGCTTTCAGAGCCAGAATTATCTATTTCTGCTGTTTGAGAAATGCTAAGCACACAGTGTGCTGACTTCTGCTGCAGCCTCTCGATGCTATTGTAATGCAAATACTAATAATACCAAGTGAGATCAAGGTAAAGAGCTCTTGGTGCCATCTAGCAAGCTTAGAGCTGCATTTTGTTTCCGCAGATAATCTTGCAAGGCTGTGATACACTCACTATTTCTCAATTTCTTTTCATGTATTACTACAAGTATTTACATGAAGAGATGGGTTTTAGTATCCTTCAGTTTTTCAGTTCTTGCTTTTTAATGCTGGACTCCATAAGAATATTATTGTATTAATCCTTGTCCTTTCTCCCCGGTGCCATCTCCCTTCTGAAGAACTTTGCCTTAAAAGCAAATACTAAGTGAGGTGTAAAAGGTGCAGGTATGGGAAGAAAAAGGCACTGGGATGGCCTAGGAAAGGATGGGGAGAAGGGATGGGATTGAGCTGAATTGATTGTTGTACCTTCAGCCTGGAGGGAGGCCGGGGATGTCTGACAGAGGCAAATATTTTCTGATTACTCTCGTTGTCTGACTTTGCTCAATTTGCTTCTGATTGTAATCACAGCCAGAGATGATGAGAGGAGGATTTTTCTTGCCTGCAAATCTCGGACACGGGCTGTAGAGGTGTAGGATGTATTTCTCTCCCTGTGAGACTGAGGGTTCTGGTTGTTGCTGGGGGGAGGAATTTGGTTGTCACTTTGAAAATCTCATGGCTGTCTGGTGCTGGTCTGGGAATTATATCCAGTGCCATATATAGGAGCTAAATGAGTTCAGCAGCAGAGGCTTTTCAGCCAATAATCTCCGATCTCTTCTCCTCCTGCTTTATTATTCTTTTTGTTCTTTATTGTTTGCTTGGTGCAGATCACAGCTCCTCAGGTCCTGCTGCAGTGCTGCTCATTCCCTCGTGTTGAGAGACCACAAAGGTGATGGAGCCTGGGTGCCATCACTGCTATTCTGGCTCTGCCCGTGGAGGCAGAAGGTTGAGAGCGTTGTGTGAGTGGATGTTCAGGTGCACCAATGTCCCACGAACACCTCAACATGTTCATAAGGATATTAAAGTAGCATTTGTACTCTCCCATTTCTTACCATCTGCTTTCCAGTGCAGAAGCTTGGCTCGATCAGGTTCTGTGTTGCCTGGCCCTATAAGTAATTTCTTGGTGGTTTTCAGTGCCCCTTTCCCCCACAAGGCCCTGAGACACCCAGTGCATGCTTACAGGGCAGCTGGTCCACATGCCTGCCATGTGGCACATCCCAATTCATGGCATCTCTGCTGCTGCCTGGTATGCTTTGGTCAACATAAATCAAAACAGCCCCAAATCCAGTGATATTGGTGAGAAAAAATGACAAACAAATAACAAAACACTTCCACATAACTGTTGTCAGTCCGGCTCAAGTAGAGTTTGCTTAATTTCCTTCCAGGAACCATCTGTGCTTTTAAATTATTGCTTCCAAGCAATACAAACAGCTCTGGAAGGCAGTCTGAGCAAACTGGGTTAAACTGGGTTAGATTTAAGGATGGCTTCACAACATGAGCTGCTCTGTCTTCAGTTCTGCCCTGACCTGCAACGTGCTGCCATGTGAGCAGTGCTGCGTCGCCATCTGAACCCACTGTCCTGCTGTGCAGAGAAGGTTGGGGTTTGGGCAGCAGGAAGGGCAGTGTGAGCTGGGCTGTGCCGAGCCACAGAGTGCATCCATCTCTGCAGCATCTGCTGTGGGGAACTGCACTTCTGTAGGGCACAGTGCTGCCTACCCCAGCGCTCTGCTGGCTTCATAGGGAACTTAACGTGGAAGATAAAGGATGGTGGGTTCTGTGGTGAATTTCACTTAGAGGTGATTTCGGTGCCTGATTGCTTTCATCAGTTTCCTACCAGCAGTATTTAAAAGCTGTGCATCTCCGTACGTTATTACCATGCACATCCCTTCAATAACAGATTGAGTTCTACAGGGCTATGCTGAAGCTGTTCCAATAACCCGGCCCCTGGAAAAGTAACTGCTGCCAATGTTTAAACGGGGGCTGAGTTACAATCCCTTCCATTTATCCACGATTTCTGGGAGTGATACAATTCAGATCTGAGGTGCAATCTGCTCCTGAAATTCATTCAAACGGTCTGTTTGAATCTGAGCAGTTTTACCTGGCTATGTGCAAACTTATGGCATGGTGTGACATGGGGAGACGTATAAATGCCATCAGTTATTGTAAAGCAAAGGAGCACACAGATGGAATATTCTGTGAGATGTTTTACACAGAAATTTGGAGCTCCTAAAGAAGAGAACCACAGAAACATCAACGAACTGGAATGGAGCGTGGATGTTCCAAGCATTTTACACTGGGACGTTTTCCTTAAACTGCTTATTAATCTAACCTTGCCGTATGGATTTTCAAGAGCATACTTTCCTTTACTGTAACATTATACCTTTACAAATCAGGGAAATGTCAGCTCCTGATTTACTGACAAAGCCGACAACCGACATAATTTATTTCGCTCGAGATCAGTTCATCAAACTTAGGAACATCTCAGCTGCTGTAAAACCCAGGCATCTGATACCATCTCTCCTGCTTAACATGCAAAGGATAACCTACATTTTTAAAACGCTGTAAAAAGAACAAGAAGTGATGCCAGGATGAAAATTTATGAGGCACAGAGCCGGGATCTGAATTTAGCATTTGCTGCGTAGTGGAGTGTTGTTACTATCTTGTTTGCACAGTTGAAGTAGTGTTAATAGGAAGATCCAGCAGGAGGGCTGAGCTGTTAGCATGCGAGTCCAGAGCCGGCCCTGACCCGATGCAATATAGGAATTTTTAATGCTCATCCTTGACTTAATAGAACGTTGGCTGATACCAGCAGCTCCTTGTTAGTGAAGCTGATTAGAGGAGCACATGTTTGTACAGTTTAAACGTGAGTGCTTGTTGCATTCAGATGCAGAATTCGACCTGCGGAGGCGCGGTGGGAAGGGGAGTATGTAAGTGTTGTTTAATGTTGACTGTTCTGCAAATCAAATGGAGTGAGCTCTCCTGCTGCCCAATTCAAGGTGTTTCTGCGTTCAGTGCGGCAGGCTGGAAGGTTTGGGGGATGAATGCCACCTGCTGTGTGTGTGCAGAGCCTGCAGTGATGCGCTGTGTCTCCTGCAGCTCTCACCTGCAGCCTGCCAGCAGTGCAGGCATGGAACCTCCAGCATTCCCTGCAGCCTCAGAAGGAGCCTCGTCCCATTAAACTGAGATGAGATGAGATGTCTGTAGTGAAGCACTGTGCAGGTAGGGAGAGCAGAGCTGCCCAGGAGGTGAGCTTTGCACCACAGCACACCTTCAGTGCTTGCTTTGCTCTCACGTCTTCATGGCAGAGCTGTCATAAGATGTGCTGGAACCACGCTGATACAAAACCTGAGCTAAGAATAAACCAAGCTTTGCTTGCAACTTGTAGCTCAGGATTTGGAACCCCAGATGGGATGGAGGCTGCAATCCCAGCTCTCTCCAGTGCGGCAGTGACCAACAGCATTAAAAAAGGCTCTGCAGGTTAGGAGGAAAGGCATAACTTAGGTTAACGTTTATCTGGACTGTGATTGTTGTTTGCAACACTAAATCTTCCTCATAAATAAGTGGAGAAATCTTTGCATCTGAGTGAAAAATTCACACTCCGGTTAAACCTCAATTCTATTTCCAAACAATATTTATCAGATTTCCTAATGTGTGCCTCGTGCAGTTCAATTTCCTGCTATCAGTCAGGGGCAGAGCTCAGTCTTTGGGTGCAGGCAGCGTGCAGAGCCATGCAGTGCTGCTCCTCCATCAGAGCACCGTGCAGCACAGGCTGGATTTTCCCCCATTGTAGAACAGGGGAAGAAGATGTGAGATCTTGCAAGCTGCATTCCTGCCCTGCAAAGTGATGCTGTCACAACTCTCTGGATTTATTTCACCCAATCTATCTTTCTACAGCTATTTACCACGTTAATTTAGTCAGCAACCTGACAACTGTGCGCATGTAGAATTTAAGCTGCGTCCTTAGGTGCTCATTAAGTATAGATCTAAGGTTTGAAATGTAAGACTAATTCATCTCCTGCTCACAGCTGCATTGCCAAATTGTTGATTATCTGGAAATTCATATTTCTTTCATACAGATTTGATTGTGTGTAATAGTATCCCTGCGTAGTGCTAACACTCGTGGTTAGGAAAATCACTCTTGAGAGCTGAGTGGGAATGAAGTGTGCGCTCAAGGCTGCGGTGTTCTGCGTTGTTGAGCAGATTCTTTATAAAGTTTTCAGAGGGAACTTGTAGGCTGAAACCAGCTGTGACAGCCTGGCAAAGTGATGTGCTTGCTCTGCTTAATTCTCTTCCAGGCGGAGTCCCCAGGAGTGCCTCCCTGAGCTGGGCAGCTGTTCCATTCAACCATATGGACCCGCTTGCTTCTTCTCTGAGCTAATGCTTTTCCCATTGATGCAATACAATGGCACTGTTACCTTTATGTTCTGCAATGCCAGCAGGCTCTTTGGTCCTTTCAGGAAGGAATTAGGTGTACGTTTCACACCTAGGCAAAAGGAACTTTGTTACAGCAGGGATTTGCTTGGGCCTGGGTAAATCTTACTGCCGTGGTCTCCGTTTTCTTTATATTTGAGCACAAATTATAGCTCACTGAAAGGATAAATCATTCACTGCTTCTGAAAGGCTCTGAGCACACCGAGCACTATTGGTATTTATCTCAGATCCGTGCTTCAGAAAGGTGTGCTCTGTAGAAAGGGAGGGACTAAGACAAGCATTGGGAAAACGAATGGTACCCAGAGAGCAGATTCCAAGATCCCTATTTCAGATACATATAAAGAAGGAAGCTATTGCAGTATCATTCAAATGTGACATCAGTCACTCCAACCTTTGCTATTACGGCTCAAAATTGCATGTTCCTGCCAGAGAAATAGGAAGGGCTGATAAGGAAGACAGCTGGGATTTGCTTTCTTATCTGTATTTTACACACACGCTCATTCATTTTCCTCCCACTCCTCTGTTTCAGGATCCAGGTTTGGCTTTCCAGCACGCCCTGTTGTTTTGCATACAGTGGGGCAGCTTTGTGCTGTGTGCTTGCTGAGCCCCACGGGAACAGGTTGGAAACCAAATTGTTTGTTTATTTATTTAGCACCTGCCTACCTTAACCATGAAGTTCCTCCTGCTGGTGACTGGAAAAATGTTCCTGCGGGCTCGGAGGTGAGCTGTGGTGGAAGATGCAGCTCTAGGAAGGGGTCAGTGCAGTTGTTCTGACTTTGTGGCAGGGATTGCTCTGCTCTGTTGAAAGATCTTGCAGCTCTCCGTGCACACAGCTGTGCTCCCATTGCTGCAGAGCCTGCAGAGCAAGCTGCAGTGCGTGGTGCTGCTGCAGGACTTGGTGGTGCTTGGGGAAGGGGTGGCAGGGAGGGGGAAACAGAGGTTTTTCTGACTAGAAGTAATTAAGTCCAGATGAAAGGGCTTAACCGTATGCTTTGTGTTTAAAGCAGACTGAGCTCTGCCAAAGAGGTCCAAGCTAAGTGACAGGCTGGCAGTGCTGTCATAGAATCATAGAATGCACTGGGTTGGAAGGGAGCTTTAAGATCATGTAGTTCCACCCCCCCCTGCTATAGGAAGAGATACCTCCCTCTAAACCAGGTTGCTCAAAGCCCCATCAAGCCTGGCCTGAGACCTTTCTAAAGCTTTCTGGGCCTGATGAAGATATTACAAAATGGGCAAAGGTTTCTCTCCTGCCTCAATTCCCAATAAGCTGAGAAATGGGACACCCAGCAGCCTCATCCCAAAGCCTTAACCTCAGGGAACTGGGATCTCGGGGCTTTTTTTCTGTCTCTGTGCCACTTCAGGATGCCCAGTGCACGCCGAGGTCGCTCTTCAGCCATGTATTGCAATTATATCAGCTTTCATGCAGCTTCTGGGAGAAATCAAAGGGTTTTGAGGATGGAGATAGGAAAGCATCAGGCAGCTGTGCAGCCCAAACAGCAGAAATGCTCCATCTACCCCACCCTGCAGGAGGACTCGTGCAGGTTATGCATGCTCTCCAATGGCCAGTGAAAGGTTACTGAAATCACACGGTGTGCATCAAGTGTTGCAAACAAACAGGATTGCTGCCCATCACACCCTGCCCCAGTTCAGCTCATTACAAGGTAAGAGGGGCTGGGCAGCAAGGGGGTGTGAATGGCAGAGACCCACTTGTCTCTGCTGGAGTGCAGGGCTGCAGGTAGTGCAGTGATGAGCTTTGGGTTGGGGTGCAGCCTCTGACTGCACACTGGGATGGAAATAGTGATAGGACAGATCCTTGGAGTTTGCATGACCTTGTAAATCTGTAGTTAATGGCAGCTATTATCTGCTATATGATAGTTAATCAGAAGCGCTTTTAATTATACACCCTTTGGGTGCACATTATGGATTGAAAGTTTCAAGGTTTTTCACTAAAGGCCCTGGAGACGTCAGGAAGGAGCACGGCTGAGGAATGGCTTTCTTGTCACATTAAAAAATATTGATATTCCTCATTTTTTTTCATGTTGCATTGGGTCAGAACTGAGCTCTGACAGCAGGATGGGGGGAAGGGGAGCTCGGTGCTCAGGGGACCCTCTGATCCAGGCTTTGTGTGTGAGCTGGTGCATATTTTAAACTTCATCTTACAGCCTTCTGTACTTTAAGACTCCGAAACAATACAGTTTTAGTGAGTGCTGGATTGTGTCTGCAAAGGACCCAGAGCCAGGTGCCACACTTCTCAGGCTCTGCTGTATTTGTGAAAGCAGCACCACGGAGGTTTCAGGATGGCAAAAATACTTATCTAGGTAATTTTAATTTTACAGGCATGTATTATTTATCCAAACGTAGCAGATGAAGGAATTGCCATAGCCAGAAATGCCTTTGTATGATTTTCCAGATAGGGATATTGCACTCCATGGAGCGGAGTGGAAAGACTTCACGTTGTGTGTTGTAGTGTGGGTATATTGCACAGGCCTGTAGGGTGCTCAGGGGCAAGAGCAGGACTGTGCATTGAGCAAAGTGCTTGAAATTAGGTGTACGTGAGAAATGTGAGGCTTGAAGCTAATCAGCACCCTGGGAAGCAGCAGAGCGAGGTTCAGGATAACTCAGTAATTGCACACATCTCATGGAGAAGGCAGAGCACCTGGGTGACCTTGGTGGGCCATCTGCTCCTGTGTTTTGGGGAAGGTGCTTAATGTTTGGATAAGCTGCTGTAGCAATGGGTGGGGATGCTACCTGCTGTAAATATCATTCAGACGTGGCGTTCAGGATGCTGAAATCCTTCTGTGAGTCATTGCAGGCCCCAATCTGTTGTGCCTTGATCCAAACCCCTGGAGATGCTCAGAGAGCAGAACCAGCTGACGGGTTTTCAGCCACAAGCCACGGTTTTCTGCTTCCTGAGGTGCTGGGAAGAAAAGAAGAAATAGATCTTAGCATAGCAGTAAGTATTAACTGGGATTAACACAAACTTACCTGATTAACTTTCTGTGGTTGTAAGGACAGGAGAACTGGGACCAAAGAAGGCTAAGTGATAAACGTGTCCAGCTTCCTCCTGACTGAGATGGGACTGTAATCACTGCAGGGCTAAGTCAGCTGGGAGGGGAGCAGGGCTATCAGGGAGATGGAGCTGGGCTGGGAGGGAAGGAAGCTGCTCTTTTTGGGAGTGCAGGACTGAGCATCTCCCAGTCAGCCCCGAGTGTGGCTGCGTGTCACCAGAGAAGCGATTCTGAGCTGGATCTGATGGGACACTCAGCCAAGGTGTGGGACTGGTTGGCTGGATTCATAGAAAAGTTAATTGGTCTTCCCCAGAATATCTATCATTAATGACGTACAGCTGCTACCCTGGCAGAACCAATCTGCACTGGGTCCTTCTGCTCAGCCTCTTCTGTATTCTGCCCACGAGGACTTGGGAAGAAAAATCCTCTTCAATCTTGCAGATCTCTTCTGCTTTAGACCCGCTGTGGACTTTCCTGCTGGTGGGCTCCTGTGCTGAGGATTGCTGTGTGAGTCGGGTCTGTGCCCATGGTTAAGGAAACCTGAAGTGACAGGCAATGTGGGCTGGCTGTGCAGATGACGGGGAGTTTTCTGTGCCAAGTCACTTCCATTAATCTTGGGGCTGTGACATGTCTGGGCTCATATTGATTTCCCAGCAGCCTATTCATCACCAGGCTCGTCACGTTACGAGCCAATATGGAGAAGGCGCAGGGGGGAAATGGGGCTGGGTTTTTATCTCTAGGGCACAGGATGCTTATAATCAATGCAACCTCGAAAAGGAGCCAGATGGGTTGAGATAATTGATGAAAAGTGCCTCAGAATGGGGGAGCTTCCCCACGTCCAGCAGGGCTGCATTGGAGAAGTGCTGGTTGAGGTGGCAGATCCTCACCTGGGCTCGCTGCTCTCCATGCCCAGCAGCTTGGCACGGTGGGCAGATGCCTCTTGCTGGGCTGAGATGCACAAACCCACCTCGCAGTCCACTGCTGTGGCTTTTCAGAGGAACAAAAGGCATTTTTCAGTGACTTAATTATTTCCTGTCTTCTCAATCAATAATGAGCCATCACAGAAAAGCACTACATATTAAGTTGTTTTCTCGTTGCTATTTTTTTTTTTTTTTAAAGACAGCTGCTTGGAATTAAAATAGCTCTTAGGCAAAACGTATACAGAAACAATTAAAAGCCTGGTAGCTGGAGAGACTTGCAATTATGGCCAGATCATGTTTTGGTCCCATAAAGGCTCCTGCCTCTGGCATCAGGGGGCAGAGCAGCCTGTAGAGATAAGGGCAGCAATATTCCTTTGCTCGACTGTGGCCTGAATCCTAACTTTGGTTGCTGCTTTTTCTTTATTTGCCATCGCTTACTTGATCTCGTTGTCTGCTTTGCACAGAGTGCTGTTGGCCGTGGAGATGAGGACAGCTGGCAGCTGTGTGCCATGGGACAGAAGGGGCTGCTGCTTCCTCTTGGCTCCTGCTGGGCAGAGGAATTCCACCACAGCTATGGAAGCCCTTTCCCTCTGGAGCCTGGGCAGGAATAACAAGGAGCAGCCCTTATTGCTCTGAGCATGGCTGCTGTCTAAAGTTCTCTGCAGTTTTCGTGGCCTTCTATAGCACCGATTTTGCATGTTTGCATACAGGATGCATGCAGTTCAAAGTCCCAGGTGTGATTAGCAGTGGTGTGACCCCCATTCCAGACCCACTGATGCCAGTGTGTGTTTGTGAGCACATGTGCAGAGATGTCTGTGCAATTCGTTAGGAATTAAAGCCCGCTTTCTGCACGCTGTAAAAATAACGCTGTGAAGTCTGTCATCCCCATCCAGTGTCACAGCTACAATAGCAGTGTAATTAATATATTTCCTTCCCAGAGGTATTTTTCTTTTAAATAAGAATGTCATTCACGAGGTGGACAAAGCAAATGTGGGCTTCCCAGCCTGTCATCAGGAGGCATTTGACCTTGTGTGTTACAGGGTATTATTACCGTGCCGTGCGATGGTTTTTAAGACTGAAAAAGCAAAACTACATTAAATTGACAGCGCTTTTATTTTTCTTGTCAGTCACAGATAATTAGAATTGCCTTTTTATTCTTACTGAGCAGCGCAGTGATGGAGTTACCTGGCGGTTCTGTCACTGCTGGTGGCGGATTGGGCTGTGATGGCTGTGCAGGAGCTGAGCTGTGTCCCTCTGCTCGTGGTGGCACAGAGTCCTGCATGGGTGGAGGGGTTTTGCAGTCGGTGACCTGGGCAGCAGCTTGTGAGCTCAGCTGTCCTGAAGCAGAACACGCTATCAGCACCTGCATGTTAGCACCTAGCAGTGATTCCCAACTTGTCCACATCCAGACCATAATATTTTTGGACTCGGCGCGTGTGTATTAGGCTGGTTGAGGAGCCGTGAGCTTGTATGGGTTATTAACACAAAAGATGTTCTGCATAGTGAGATACGGCATTCTTCAGCTAAGTGATCCTCATGGGCTTCAGAGAACACAGAGATTTTATTGTTTACTTTTTAGTGACTTGGAAAACAAGACACTGAAATGTTGCTCAAGCCTTGGTGCCTCCTGACCCGGTTTCTAACTGGGGGGCAGCGCTGATCCACGCGAAGGCTGTGGAGCTGGCACTGTGCAGCCGGGAAAGGCAGAGCAGAACCTTCTTCAGATGCATAAAACATCACTGCTTCCCCCGGCCCAGCGCTCTGTGCCAGACAAGAGGCTTTTCAGCAAGGTGCGTTTCCCCAAACGCAGCCACGTTTCCAAAACACAGCGGCTCCTGGTTTCAGCAGGGGGCAAACGGGCTCAAGCCGCTCCTGTTTCAAGCTGCTGCCTGTGGCCTGAAAGTCGATCTGCGAGCGATTCAATTTGCTGCTGATGGAATGAGATTGGGAAGGTGCTCGTCCTCGGATGGTGCCTCGGCACTTCCAGCCCCTCGGTCTCTTTGCTGCTGCAATTTGTGCTTGAAGAAAAGTGAAGTGCTTGCAGCACTTTCCCTAAAATGGTAATAACCCTCCTCAACAATGCAGAATACTTTCTTTTGATAAGATCATTTTAAAAGGTAACTGCTTATGATAATACAATTTATTCTTTATGGCTTAGGGGCAAGCTAAGATCTAAATGAAGCATGTCTTCCATTAGAACCCTACAGAAACAAACTAATAGGCTGCAAAGAGAACCATTTGTAATGTTACTATAATTCACATGATTCATTAAACAGAAATGGAAAATGATAGCATTTCCCCTTGAAAAAAAAAAATCCTTATGGAATTACATGCTGAGATCACTTAGTTGAACTATTTTATTGACTAAGCATCTTGTTGTGCTGATGTGTAGATTATATAGGCCTGTAGCCATTTATTTTTCCGTTTGCTAAAATTAGAACTGCCTGTTATTAGGGAGAGCTGCCCCACACGTCCCCTCCAGCTGTTGGCATGGCCGGGGCTTCTCTGGGGTCTCCTCCACCAGCACATCACTGGAGTGCTTGGCCATGTGCTGCAGCTTTTGCTCTCCCAGGTCAGTGGTTGATGGGAGAAGAAGTAGAGAATAATTGAAGGGTTATGGGTCAGGAAGAGGTGCAAGCCGTGGTTTTTAGCAGCTAAAAATAAATGCATGTTTTCTGGTTAAGGGGAAGAAGGAAAAGGAATCTTTGTACAGACCCTCGAGGGAGCGGAAGTGAAGAAATGCTGCAGGGTTGGAGGCTGGCTGAGGCAAGGTGCCTTCCAGCAGCACCAGGGTGAGAGGGGAGAATAGAAAGATGAGCGGGAGCGTGCGAGGAATTTGTTCTGCATTACAAGCTTGTAGGTTTGTGCTCTGCTTGGCCCCTGCAGTGCTGCTAATGAGTTCTGGGTCAAACGTGGGCCAAACTGAGGAGCAGCAGCGCACGGAGGTTGGCGGAGCTTCTCACAGCTGTCCTGCAGCATCTTCATCTGCACAGAGCTGAGCTCCTTTGGCACTCACAGCTTCCATCTATCGTTGCAGTGAGGTCCTGGGTGTGCACAGCCAGGCGTTGGTCTGGGAAGGTGAGGTTTTGCATTCTGCTGCCTGCTGTCCAGTGTTGCTCCCAGGGGACTCCAGGTGAGGCTCATCCTGCCTCGGGGTGAGGGGTTGCAGTGAGTGATGGCTGTAGGGCTCTTTTGTGAGAGCTACAATTAAATTTGATGCAGAAATGATCACAAAGTTATCAGCCGAGCGTCCACCCGGTCCTGGGGCTGCTCAGTTTTCTCCCAGTCCCAGATCACACAGCAGCATGGCAAGGCACTGCTATCAGCTGGAAGCACCGTGCCTGTGCTGCTTTCCAGGTGATTCACATCTTTGGGATCTGAAGAAGCTCCTTTTGACACACACACTCAGCCCTCCAAAGAATGTCACCCTTGATTAATGTCAGCAGGCAGAGCGTGCCATTTAAAGGGTTTCAGAGAAGCAGCACATGGAGCAAGTTTTAATGCTGATTTTTTGACAGCCCTCGTTTTTGTGGCCGTGACACGCTTCAGGATAGACTGTCTTCCAGTGGCCATTTATCAGATGTATCACAGGGGCAGAGAGAGACATTAAGCTGTTTTAAATGAGCCCAGGATGACCTCAGACTGGATTAATGTATTTGGGAGCGCTGACCAATCTGACAGTCTCACATCTATCAGTGTGAAATCAATCCGAAAGATACGATGGGTTGCATCTACTTTACTGCTGATGAAGGACTGTAAAATCATAACATCCCATTCTGTGCCAGAATCTACAGCATGCTGGCATTTGGAGTGGAAGTGGTCCTGTTTGTTTGTAGCTTGATGTATGCACAGATATTCCCCACTTCTGCAGGCTGAGCATCGAGAACAAACAATGCCAGGCTGTGACAATGGGCATTTCTGGTGGCCTGGTCTGCTAATTGCAATGTGGTGCTAATTGCAATGTGGTGCTAATTGCAATGTGGTTTCCATGCCATGCAGCAGGGGGAACCTAAAGCTGCAGTAACGGAATGCAACTCTTTCTCCGGTATCATTTACATTTTGCTTTATTAGACAAAAGTCAAGTAATTAATCAGTTGATTGCTTAATTCAGATTTCAGTCAATTGCGACTTAGGCTTCATCACTCTGCTTTCCACATGATGAAGTGTGTTTGATAAATCTGATCCTTGGCTGCGAATAAATAACACAAATTGGGGAGCAAGGGCAAGGCTGGGGCTCTGGATTTTCAAGGAACCTCCCAGCAAAGCTCCTGGCCCCGCTCTGCAGCCGTGCCTCTGCACCTCGGAGCAGCTGTTCAGTGGGTTGAATTATGAGTACAGACGTGGAATAACCAAATACACGGTGCTGGAGATGCCTGCTTCCCTTTGAAGGATACTCATTCACTGGTCTCTTTACCTGAAAAATAATGCATCTGCGCTCCATCCTGGGTTTTCCATTGTAAGCTATAAAAGAAGCTGTCACTTCCTATTGTCTAAACAATTTACAGCAGCTTTAAAGAGGGTGTCTCTCAGCAATCTTGACATCTTGAGTTGATCATAAATTCGCAGCTATTGTTGGAGGAAATGCTTCTTCCCTTTAGATAAGCACGCCAATGGAAAGCTGCTGCCATCAGGGCTGTGTGCCTGCATGGCACGGCTGTGCAGGGCTGGGGGATGCAGCCGTGTCACTGCGTGCTGCTGGGGGGAGGCAGCTGGGAGGAAAACGCTGCTCTTTCCTCTAATATTTTATTAGCAGTTTGTATTACTTAAACTCCCGGCAGTGGAATTGTAATCTGGTAAACCTGGAGCCCATGAAATGAGATTTTCAGTTCTGTGAGTTAGCAATAGGTATGATACATTAAAGCAGATTTATTCCCCACATAAGGGAGGTTTAGATGAGAAGTCTGATAAGTTAACCGCTAAGAGTTCCTGACCCCCTCTCCTCGGCTCTCTTTCACCTGCTTCTTGCATTCAAATGGCTGCCCCACGAATAAGATTGTGTGAAATGAGCTGCACTCCCCAGAGCAGAAAAGCTGGGGGATTTCTTTTTGCAGGTGAAGATGCAGGAGGTTATGGCAAGGTGAAACTGCAAGGACTCGTTCACAGCGTTCCTTCCAGGAATAGAAATCGAGGTCTGGAGCTTCTTGCTGTGACACCAGGAACATCTGCCAAGGCTGGCTGCTTGGCACTGCTTGTGCATTTCGTTCTGGGTCCTTGGCACTGCTGCAAACCTGCACCTGCCTGCCCAGACATCCAGCCTGTGTGAGGGGATGGGGAGCTGCACCAGCGTGCCACAAATCTGCTCCAGTTCTGCAGCCACAAACTGTGTGTCTATGTGTGAGCACGCATCCTTTGGCGATGCAGAGGACATCAGTGAATTCCTGCTCGTCTTTCTATAAGAACAGTGTGATTTTTTGGGTTCTGGCACTCCGTCTCTCCTCACTGTTACTGAAATCCCTGCTAGGCAGGGGTGGCACCGAGGCAGCAGGATGTGGGGAGTCCTGCAGGCACCTCTGAGTGTGGGGTGGGAGAGGAGCGCAGTGTGGCTGCCTGGCCTGAGGCTTTGTGTTTGCATTCCTTGGACACAGCTGACTCAGTTACATTTATTTACTTCAAAAATTTTTAATGGGATATAATTGGAAAGGACTTATACCAAATCTACATATTGATTTGACATTTAAGCATATGATTAAAAGCTGCTGAGGTCATCACTTGACTAAATTGGCTTAATGAATGTTGATTACACTGTACATGTTAATTTAATTTAGTGAGATCTCTATCTTCTGAATTGGTTATCACTTTCTGCCCAATCATTATTGATTAGGATGTGGGAAGATGCCTGTACTAATCCTCTCCCTATAGGCCCAATGCATCCAGCACAACCATTTTCTCTGTCCTCTGAGTCTTTTCTTCTTCACCCATGGCAAAACCCTTCCAGCACAAGGAAGGCCTGGTGCCATGTTCACATCCACAGGAACTGTCTGAGTGTGTTCTTGCATCAGCAAACGTGCAGTGAGGTGGCACAGGTCAGCTCTCAGAAGCAGGAAGGCACCTTGCATGTATGGGCATTCATTTGGAGCAACTGATGTCCCATCAAATTTCAAGCTGACTTGAAATGTTGTGTGTTGGTGGTGGCTGCCCATCCCATGTCTTGGACTGGCCTTGGGTTAGCAGGGTGGAGAAATGAGCATTACTGAAGAGCAGTTGTGCTTTGTACAATAGTGAGTAAGTGGTTTAGGGAGATCCTTCTGTATTTTGGTTTGGTTTTTGGTTTTTTTTTTGCATTGGAGTGTTTGAAATCTGCCTAGGAAAGCAAGTGAAGAATAAAGCCATCGCAACTGAAAGGCTGTGGGGAACAGAGCTCACAAACTCTTGGCCTTGGCACGTCCCCTGCTGCTCTGTGAAATGTTCTGGGATGAGGCTGGAGCTCTGCTGCTACCATTGTCCCTGTAGTGCAAAGAGGAGATGCTCAGCCCCATCTGTCCCATTGCTGTGGGTCAGGGACCCCACCAGCCCCAGCTTCCAGCTGTCGTGCTGCAGGGCAGCCCATGCCCAACTCCTGCTTGCTGCTCGGTGCTGCTCTGTCACCTCACTTGTCCTGAGGGATCTGGCTGCCATATGGGACGTGTCACGGTGGCATATGCCATCAATCCTGCATGCTGAATTATTCAGCAGTTCAGAATAATGAATCACGGAACAAAGCCTGGCACGATGCACGTCTGCAGCCCGTGTGCAGCAATCCCTGCCAGTGCTCCTTGGAGGCCGTGCTGCTGCCCGCCGTCTGGCTGTGCCAAAGCCCAGTGCCAGAGCAGCTCTCAGTGCTGCACAGCAGCTTGGGGTGGCGTTGGCCCCACCTTCACATCTCCACGAAGACAGAGCTGCTGCACTCCTGCAAAGCACGCGGGCAGCGCTGCTGTGCGGGAGGTGGGTTGCAATTCTGGGTTTTTAAGCACGCGCTGCTCTCCGCTAATTAGCAGCATCACGTGCTAATTACCACGTGAAAATCGCAGTAGCTGCTCCTGCTGAGCATCTGCAACCTGGGAGGCACGAGGAGGGGGGTGAGGAGCCCACGCTGACCCAGGCGGGTCGGGGCGCTGCACGTGGGGCTCTGCGTGGCAGCAGTGTGTGCATTAACACACAAATGGAGGGTTTCTGTGGCAGCCCACTGCCCAGCCTGTGCAGCTGGGTAATATGTGTAAAAGCTGTAATCTGGGTTACCTTGGAGGAAAATTACCATCCAGTTTGTCCTCAAATCACTGCCTCGGTTGGTGTGCTGACAACTGGTCCTCCTTAGCTGAGTTAAACACCGGCTGCCCCGCGTTCAGCTGTTCCTCTTTCTTCCTCAGCTCTGCCCCCAGCACTTACAGAAAGCCAATATTCCTATTAACTCAGCTCCTTGCTCTGCTCAGGGCTGACCAGTGGCTGTGGTGAACTGGCTTTGCTCACGGGAGAGCAGATGAAAATGAATCTCCTAAACCTGTCAGTTTAGAGCTAAGCAACGTCTTGTTTTTAGTGCGTATCCCTTTGAGGGGAGACACAAACAGGGCAGAGTTGGGTTTGGATAAAAGTAGACCTCAGGGTGTGGAATTTCTTCAAGGTTGAACAGCTTTTTGTTTGTAAAATGATCCTTTGATGGGTTGCTTTTGCTTTGTTTCTTTATAACAAGTTCATAACAAGTTTTTCCCCTCCAGAAATCGATGTATTTTTCCTTATTTTTACTTCTAATTCCAGTGGCTTTTAAATCCACACTCAAGTTTCTGCTTAATGTCCATTCACTTGATTTCCCAGCCATGCTTTATCTGACCCGTACGGATTTCTGAACATCCCGAATTTTGGAATAAGAGAAACATTGGAGCTGACTGCAGTGCGTGAACCTGAACGTGAGGAATGCCCAAATGTTGGGAGGGCAGCCCTGAGCTGCTGAGCAGTGAGCGTGTATAAAACAGGGAGGAAAAAACAGAGCATAGGGCTGCAATTCATAACAAGTGACAAAATAAGTTTAAGTCCCAGTGCAACCTATTTGTTGAGCAAGCGAGCTAAAATACCTTGCAGCTGAATTGCTGAGTGTCTGCTGCTTTTCCCACAGAACTCGTTAAATCTTTTTATGTAACGTTGCTGCAGCCACGCTTCCCAAATGCTTTTCTTGTGCATTTCCGTTGTTGTTTTGATGTGCTTTAATAATCCCTTTATCCTTTCAACTTGCAAAAGTCACGATTCGACAGCCCAAGTAGATGAAATAACTTGGGGAGGAGGCAAGCTCTGCTGGGTCGTGTTTTAGTGCAAACTCATGCTGGAAAGAAAAAAAAAGCATCGTTTATTCCTGGCTTTGAGAACCTAAGTGACGAGAAACGCCTTCAAAACGAAAACATTCAAGCCCAAATTCCCCAGCAGTGAAAGCAGCCGCAGCACGGCTGACAGCAAATGGGTTTTGCTTTGGATTATTCCATGGGGAAAGCGAGGCTGTAGCTCTGGAAGCTGCAGCTGCAGAATGTGCTCATGTGGGTGGGGGGAGCAGAGGGGGCTGTGGGCTGTCCCAGCAGAGCTGCTGCTTTACTTGCAGCCTGGGGATCTGTTGGGATCGCTTCTGTGTCGGCGGACACTGAGGTTATCCACAGTTCCTTGATCACTTCCTGGCCAATGCTGTTAAGGCTCATTAATGCAAATTAACAGCTGATCTATTTTTTTCCAGAGGCTGTTCCATCAGATGAAGTGCCATTATACACCAACTTTAAGAAAAATCAATGTCTTAGTCCTTGCTACAAATTGATTTATGGCTTTTCTGCTTGCAGCTGATTGGGCCCATCAGCCCTGAGCAACAGAGCAGCGCGCCCTGCAGCACTGCTGAGGGCCAAGGGTGGAACTCCATGCACTGTAATGTTTGCCTTGAAATAAATTCCATCCTGGGATTTCTTTATGGAAAAGTTATGTAAAGCCTTACGTGCAGGAAAAGAAGTGAAGCACTGTAGTCGCCGGGTCTGACTTTGTTGCATCCCCTCCTTTGTGCGCCGGTTGTTGGCTCCTGTTGAGAGCAATGCTGGCAGGATTGCAGCCGTCTGAAATGTGGCTTCCTTTGCTTGCTCTGGTTGTGCAGCAGCAGGACAGGAGCTGGTGTGGGAGCAGAGGGGACCCTGTGCATGGCAGCCCCAGGGCTGAAGGCCCCTCGGAGGTCCCGCGTCCTGCATGGGGCCGGCTGTGCTGCGCCGTGTGGCTGCGTGGTCTCCTGGGCTCTGACCGAGTAATTAAGTTTCAAGCTTGAAATGAAATGTCTGTCTTGAAACGAGAGTTTAAATGAATTAGCTGCATCTATCAGCGGGCGCTGAAGGGGCCATTTTAATTTAAAAGGCAGGTATAATCCTGGCTTGGCACATACAGCTTAATTACAGTCAATTTTGACAATAAACAAAAACACGAGGGGAGAGCGGAGCCTGGCAGCTGTGGGATTTAAATTTTTACAAGTATTGAAATAGCTTTCTAATTAATTAACTCTGACCTAATGGCGTGCTGCTGGAACTCGGTTAGCCCCATCCCTCGGCTGAGTTCTGTCATTTAACAATTAAATCTGGGGCAGGTAATGGGAACCACCACGGAGGTGGGCTGTGCTTTGGAGCTGGGCAGGGAGAGCAGCACAGGGCTGAGAGCGTGGGCTGATGGAGCACAGATGTGCGTCTCAGCGCTGATTATGGGCTGTAGCTGGAGAAATGGAGTGATTTAATGAAGTTTTGATACAGCTCATCAGATACCGAAATGGGAAGATGCAATATTAATTTAGAAACGCATTATCATTTCAATTGTCGTCGTTCTGAGGAGCATTAATAACAGGGGAGCTTGTGGCAGTTGGGAAAGATGATGTATTATTCTAAAGGCAAAAATATTCTTCAGAATTATGTTTCATTTGACACCTAAACAGCCAGCATATTCCTATTATCACCATGTAATCAATTTCTTGCCATGTCTTCCATGCTTAGGAGACATAATCTCTTCATGCCCTTCATGTGCAGCTTGGAAGGGTGGGCAGGGCGAGCTTGAAACACCGCGCTGACGACTTTTATCTTTTAATCCTAAATTCTTCTGTGGAATTAAATGACTTGGAGCTGTTTGACAGCAGGAACCTCCTTTTGCTGTCACAAACAAAAAGATGCAAATGTCATCCGCTGCTTGTTCCATCCATGTCCAATTGTGCCATCTGACACCGCCGTCACTCCAAAAGCTTTAATCCTTTTTTGCACTGAAGTTGGGGGCACCTCGGGGAAGGCACCCAGCTGACATCACAGCAGCATCTCTTCGTGATGACGGAGGATGCAAAAAGCACGCCGTGGTTTTTCTGCACTGTTTGTTGCACGGAGCAAACGTGCATTGGTTATTTGGAGGCTGCGTGGAGTCGCAGTCCCTTCCCCAGGGGCTCGCAGGCGTTGTGTGGCTGTGGCACGGAAGCAAAGCGGTCAAATGGATCCCTGGCCTCGTGAGCAAAGCCCTTTAGTGGTGTGTTTGAGCATCCAGATGTGCTGCCCTGGTCCTGGGGGAGGCGCTGGGGCTGCATGCAGTGTTGTGTTGGCACTGTTAGTGCCCTGCTGGAGCGTGCAGGCTCCCCCTGTAACTCACGAGTACTTCATTAACGCGGTCTCCTGGCAGCGGTGCGCGAGCAAATTCCCTGTCTGAAAGCTGAATCAAAGCAATATTTTGTGTCTATTCTTAGTCACTTCCATTTAATCTGTAGATGCTTAAAATCCTCCAATGGGCTGACTGCAGGGCAGCTCCTTCCTAATGCTTTAAAGTGAATTCCAGCCCTCCACACCCCTGCGCTGAGCTGTGGGGCTGGGGCTGAGCTGGGCTGCTGCAGAAATGCTTCTGGGGGCCCAAAGGGTGAGCTTGTGTCAGCAGCCAGGATTTTGCCATTTAAAACACACACAGAGAAGGAAAAAAACGAAGCAAGGATGAGATAAAGCTGCTGCTTGGACTGAAAAAATCCAAACCAACAAATAAACAACAACAACAACTAAAAAAAGAATTCCTCCTCCGAGGAAACATTTCTGTAAAGCAGATATTTAGAAAAAAAATGATTTCCTTAGTAATTCTTTTGCTTGGCTGCAGATTGGGGTGGGAAAACGTGCTGATGCCTGAGCTTTCCCAGCAAGAGGTGGGCTGTGATTTCCCTATGCTGCCTGTGCAGAGCTGCACCTCCCCAATGGTCAGTGCCCAGCTCTGCCCTAATGGCCAATTACCAGTGCTGTGCCCTGGAGCTGCTGTCGGACACAGCAGCCTGAGGGACAGCTCTGTCTTTGCTTTTGGCATCTTCTGGTTGAATAAAAACCTACAGAAATCAATCCTTGTGTTCAACTCCTGCGCGCCCAACTGAAGTCAGCGAGGGCCTTATTGCCTCTGCAGCACTCGGGGACGACAAATGAGGCAATATTTTACCCTTCAGGTTCTGCCACTGGCAAATGCTTCTCCGTGTGCTCTGTGAATTTATGGTGCTGGTGGCAGGGCTCGGTGGCGCTCCTTGTTAAACGGAGTGATTTATTACAAAGAGGAGCACTTCATTGGGCTGATTAGCACCAGGTGAAGTAATTAGCGCAATCAGGCGGGGCTGAGTTCAGGCTGAGAACCTTTTGTATGAAAACCAGCTGTTTGCAGCTCCGAAGCGCAGCGCTGGTGCACCTGTTTGCAAACAGCAGTGGGGGAGCTCCAAAAAGTCCCCAAATACCTGAAAGTGCTTTTCCCCATCCTAATGCTTGTTCTGGCTTTCAGCAGCACTCTATTTAAATAATTATATAGTACGTGATTATGTATTTATATAGGAAGGCTGTAATACTGCTAATGAGTGCTTTATGGGGACCCATCCCTGCAGGGGCTGTGAGCAGCCCCCCGTGCTCTTTGTGCTGTGCCTGGGGCTGTGCGGCCCCTTGGCTCCACGACTCCATGGCTCCACTCCATTCTCCCCTTCAGAAGCCATCCCGTATCTCTGCCTTGCATGCACGGCTTTTAAATTGTGGCTTAAGGCTCATTTCTGTATCAGGGAGACACGCACTCCTGGTTAGGTTTTTAGCAGCTCTAGTTCATTGTATTGTAATTGGATAGCCCTGGGGAAATCGCTGTCACACTGATAGGCTCCTAGGGCTTTGTGTGTCTGTTGGTGGATTACACGCGCGTTGTTTCAGGTGCTCATGTGCTCATGTGTTCCCTTTGGAGCAATAAACCAGCATCACCAGCAGCGGGAGGGGACAGCTTCCCTTCCTGCAGAGCGGAACTTGAGAGCCATGGGGGTACCTTGAGCTGTATGTGCTGCTGTGGGGTGACAAGCAGGGAAGACGTTTGTGCTTGCAAATTATCCCATCTGTTCCAAAGGGTGTCTGGCAAACGATTTGGTGACGCCACGTTTCCCCATGTTTCAAAACAAACGTGGGTATTTCCGCCCTTGGAAATCGCTCTCAGAAACAACACACAATCGAAACCCAGATAATGGATTTTACAGTCTGATCAACTCCCAGGTCTGTGCTCGGCTTTGCCAGAAGCAGAAACGTTTTGCATCTCTGCTTATGATGATCTCCCTGCAGAGAGGAGCTCTGACAAAGCCTTTCCTGCTGCCCCAGCAATGAGCACCACGTGTGGGTCCCTCCAGGGGTTTGTGGTAAATTCATCCTAATTTGTGGGCCCAGCAGATTTGGAGCTTTCAGAGCTTATCTCTCAAACAGCCACGGGTCTCCCTGTCCTCCAGGATGTGCTGCAAAGTGCTGGAAATGGTGCATAATGAGGGAGTGCCCTTTGGAAAGGTGAAGGTTGCTGCCAGCTCATCTCTGTGCTCCAGGCTGGATGGTGCATCCCAGACTGTTCAAACCCCTCCTGCAGCGGTGTGGGATGTGGGACAGGCATCTCCTGCCCTCCTAAAGCAGAACGCATCTGTTTGGGTACTGAAGTTCTGGCCTGTTAGCAAACGATGGCCCAACTGCTTTTTGTATTGTGCTCAGTCTTGTGTCTTCCTGTGCAGCGTGAGCAGTTCTGTAGTTGGTTTCTATGCTTGATTTGGTTACTGGGGAGAAAACCAGACACGGCCGTATTCTGCTTATCTGGAAGGAATGAGAACAGAAGCTGACTTTTAACCATTAGTTTACACCACATCCGTTTAAGCAGCCTCCTGCGTGTTGAGCCGTGCTGGGAGATGCTCCTGAGCACTAATTGGGGTTTGTTAGCCCTTCTGTTTGCACAATCTCATTCAAGTGGAGACCAGGAGGCGGCCCCGCGGGACTGCTCGGCTCTTTGACTCCATCTGCAAGTCAGCAAGATGTTGCAGGCAGCTCCACGTGTTTCCTGGCCCTTCATTCCTCCCAGCACAGTGAAGGTGGGTTCTAAAGCCAGCAGCGCAATGGGATCTGATGGACAACAGGAGTGCAGCTGTGGAGGAAGGGCAGAGCAGAGCCTGATCCCCGCGTGCTGAGGGCACAGCTCGCAGCTGGCTGCTTTGTGGTTAGAGGGAGGTTTGTTTTGCTGATTATTTTCAACACGTTCAAGTTAATATTTGCCAGAATTGTGAAACTCTTGTAAAACCCCTTTGTAAGTACTTTTGGATTACTCTTTGTTCCTGTTTCGGTGCAGTGAGATTGCACTTGTTTCTAGCCAGCAGTGAGATTTTCCCTCTTATCAGCTGACACGAGGAGATGGGGAAATGCGAGCAGGAAGCCCGAGAATTTGCAGCCTCCAACAGAAGAGCTCATTCTGTTGCTCATTCCCTGCCTCTGGGAGAGCTGCTTCTGCCAGAGCAAACCCTGCAGGTTCCGTCCCTACAGCTTGCATTGGACGGGAGCGTTCATGCAGCTTTTTCAGCTCCATTAAAAAGCACAGCTGCCCAAGCAGCTAAATGGATGAGGCTAATGAACATGTGCACGAGCTGGTGGTTCAGGAGCTAAATTGCCTGGGAGCAAGCAAAACAGAATTAGGCAAGTAAAGAACCTGATTGTTTTTCAAGTGATAAAAGATTGGCATGAATTACAGGAGGCATTAGAAAATTTGGAAGATGTGTAGATTTAAATGGATGCATTTGTTTCAATTATGTAAGGAGGAGGGAACCGAACGCCTGTTCAGAAGTATTCCAGACTGAGGATTCCATGGGATTTACTTGGATTTCTGGCCTAAGAATCAATGCCTCTGCATTTGTGTCTTAAGAACAGCTTGTTTTTGTTGTAGAGGAACCCATCTGCAGCAGAATAAGGGCAGAGCAGCCAACAGGGAGCTCAGCAGCCAGACTGGGATGTTGCGGATCCAGCTGAAAGTTTGGAGGAGGGGATCTTGTGAGGTGAATCCTTGTGTGATGGGGAAGGGTCCCATGGCTGCACGGTGCAGGTGTGCTGCTCCTCCTGCATCCTCAGCAGTGCCTGGAAGAGGAGAAGGAGGAGGAGGAGGAGGAAGAGGAGGAAGAGGAAGAGGAGGAAGATGGCTGAGGCTGGGTGGTGAAGAGCCCTGCCCTGCAGTGTGGATGTGCTCCGGGAACCAAAGCCTCATTTCCTCTCCACGAAGCCTGGATTCCTCTTTATGAAGTCCTTGGGTTTCAAGTGAAAGATTTTAATTGCAAGTTGTATCACGTTACTTTCCCAAGCCATTATTGCTTTTTTCAATTGCAAATATTCTTCCTATAGCCCCTGGAAAATACAATATTTCTGTGAACGTTTTGAAAAGCATCTCAAAGCAAATTTTGATTAAGGCTCTGAGGACCGAGACGTGAGGAGCGCGCTGGTACAGGCGGGCTCCCCAAAGTAATTTGTTCTGATGAAAAACATGAACGTTCTCATTTCCACCCCTTGCCCTCTGGGGCACAGACCCAGTGTCCTCGGGGAAGGGCACTTTCTGGTGCTGACAGACAGGTGCAGATGTGAATCCCCTCCTCGTGGTGCCCCAACTTAAGGCTCCTGATGCTTCTGACGGCCCCAATCCCATTGCAGTCCCCTCCAGGATGGAAGCCCAGCATTTCTGGAGGCTTGGCTGGCCCGAATACACCGCCGTGTTCCTGCAGCTGCTGCTTGCCTAGCTCTCCTCCCCATTCAGTTCTTGAGGTTGCAGTGGCATTGATTGAATGGGAGATTCATGGTGGGAAATTAAGCCTCCAGAAGATACAATAATTTAAATAATTGGCATTTTTTTTGTGCGTGTGAGAACATGAGAAATACAGAGTGTTCATTCACCGTAAATTCCTCCAGGACCAGGATAGCAGAAGCAGATGAATTCTTATGAAACAAAGATTCTATTTTCATGCAAATATCTCTCAGTAATAAAATACCAAGGGAATAAAAATGACAGGAAAATGTATGATGTACAAGCAGAATTGTTTCCAAAGCAGTGTGTTTCCATGAAGCCTCAATAGGTTTTTATACAGTGGGCCATGTTAGCAACAAGGCACGAAGTGGGATCAGGCTGTGCGTGAGCAGTGGGTGCTGTGCTGAGGTGGGGAATTCCCCTTAGGGAAGGGGAGTGGGCTCTGCAGGGGAGAAGGCAGCTCAGGGAACAGTGGGAAGGAGCCCTGAAGCCCTCATGTGTGCTGAGCATTGCCCAAGCCCAAGCTTTGCTTTGCTCACCCCTCTCCTTTTGGGCTGCAGTGTTGGCTGTGGGCTGTAGACTTCAGTTCAAGCAGCCATTATTTAGGGCCACCAAGAGGAACAGTTCCTGCACATAACACGTATTTAGCACTGACTTGGACTATCCTTTGTCAGCACTAATTAATTAGCCAGAAAGACTTCAACTCCTGCTCTGCCATCACAGTGCCAGCATGGTATTGAGGCCAAGACATTACTCTCTCCTCTGTATTTCTTCTTAGCTTGCACGTGAATGAAGAAGCATGCCTATGGAGTTGCACAGCTGCAAAGCTGGGGATGCATGCATGCAATGCTGGGGATGCACAGTTGCAGTGCTGGGGGTGCAAAGTTGCAATGCTGGGGATGCATGCATGCAATGCAAGGGACGCATGCATGCAATGCTGGGGATGCACAGTTGCAGTGCTGGGGATGCATGCATGCAATTCAAGGGATGCAGAGTTGCAATACTGGGGATGAATGCATGCCTGCAATGCTGGGGATGCACAATTGCAATGCTGGGGGTGCACAGTTGCAATGCTGGGGATGAAGCCCCCATCCAGCAGTCAGCCTGGAGTTCCCATTGGGGACTGCAGATGCCTTCAGTGTTTGGAGATGGTCTCAAGCAGGAGGCTCACCTCTCCATAGGCAGCTGATAAATGGTGGGATGGGAAGCATTCCCTGCTGCCTGAGCTAATGATTGCTTTCCGAATGGCATCTGTGTGTGGGGGGGGGCAGCAGGAGACGGGGCTCTGCGGGAGAAGGGGAATAATCACAGCAGACTCCATCTCAGCAAGTGCTGCGGGTATGCATCATTTTTATTGCAGGGAAGATGAATGGATCCTGTGGTGGCTTTTGTTTTGTTTCAGCGGAGGGAAGTGTTTAAATCGCCGGTTGATTTCAAACCATTTGGGTAATTCAGGGGCTGCTGGGCTGTCTGAGCTGCTCAGTGCTTCTGAAGCTGCAGCACTTCTGCATGGCTTTCCTTCTGCACTGAAACGCTTTGATTGCAATTCCTGTGGCACTTCTGCAGCAGACGTGTGATAATTGTGCTCAACCCTCTGCCTTTTTGGTAGGGATGAGCCTGCCTCGAGCTGGGCCCGTTTGCAGCCATCTCTGACTGATGATTTCATGTTTCTGCTCCACCCCAAGCTCTCCAGTGGAAAGATTTCAGATCCTGTTCCAACAGAAAGGCTGCCTGAATGGGCAAGTTTTTGCACACTTCAACAGACAGGTTTTTTGCACACAATCACATTTTTGGAAGGAGCAGTTTGTAGGTATTTCTCAGTGCAGATTTCCCTGGTTTGCCGCGTGCTTGAGCACAGAAGCTCTTCGTGCAGGGTTTTACAGGAAAGTTTGTCTAACTTGTGCAAAGTGGGACATTTTAAAAATTAAATTCGATGCTTTTTCTTCTGTTTAAAACCTTTAGTAGTTGTGAAAGCAAAAATGCTCTGCTCAGGACGGCTCTGTGTAAGGTCAGTGTGAGGAATTGGTGCATGGGGAGGGGTTAGGAGACCCAGTCCAGGCCTTGGGCTGATGCAGAGCAGTGCTGGTGCTGCTGGGTGTTGCTGCATGCTGCTGCAGCATCACTCAGGGTTTTCCCTGTTGTATCTCAGACCTTGCCAGCATGCATGGACGTGGCCATGGAGCTAAATGAACAAATCAATGTGTAAATGACCAACAATCGTTTGGCCTCGGAGGCTGGAAGAGGCACATCTGACAAAGAAATCCGAATGCCAAAATTAAAATCTCAATTAAATATTGCAAATAACGGGTAATTACAGGGTGCTTTCTCTTTTTGTTTTATGCTCACACTAAGTTGTAAGGAATTATTAGATATTTAACTGACATTTATCCAGATAGCCCACAGCAAGTTAGGTAGCAGTTACATGCTGTTATAAATGTCACCAGTTAAAAATTAATTGCTATGCTATCTAACTTGCTGTGGGCTGTCTCCTTAAATATTAATGGCGTGTCTAAAAATACACTGAATTGAAGGGATGATCTGGACGTGGGATGGAGGAGCTCTGAAGCCCCTGCTTGCAGAGGAGCGATGCTGGAGCAGTGCTGGGTTGCAGGCATTGCTCCCTGGAGCAAAGCAACACCGAGCTGAGCTTCTGTGTGCTTCAAAAGCAGTGCAAAGCGAAGGGATGCAAAGTGAAGGGGGTATTTTTGTTGGAGATGTCTGCTGCTATGAATAATGCATGCTAATCTCCCAGAAATGCGGGGCAATCAGAAGGAGCCCATTGCAGGAATAAGGACCGTTCCCATTGACTCCTGCTACTTAAAGGCAAGGGATGCGCGCTGTGCTTTCCCAGCCAGACACCACTTCAGCACTTTGCTGTTCCCTGCACGCTGATAAAGCACTGGAGGGGAGAGCTGGGTGCTTCCCTTCCACCCCTGCAGTACCCAGATGGCACAGAACACCCCTGCAGACACACTGACACGTGGGGCTGAGCATAAAACCGCAGAGAATTGAATTTAAACCGCTTTGGAGTAGGTTGCCCAAGGAGGCTGTGGATGCCCCATCCCTGCAGGCATTCAAGGCCAGGCTGGATGTGGCTCTGGGCAGCCTGGTCTGCAGGTTGGTGACCTGCACACAGCAGGGGGTTGGAATTGGATGAGCATTGTGCTCCTTTGCAACCCAGGCCATTCTATGATTCTGTAATTCTACTCCCCATCCCTTCCCCTAAGCAGGACAAGAAATGCAATTTCATTCATCGTGTACTCAGTTCAAAGCACCATTTACTGCCGAAGGATTGAACAAATATAATTTAAGGTTCCACTGTGCATGTGACAGATTTAATTAGTGTACATGGGAGCTCAAAGTTGTTCAGAAAGTATTTGTTTGCATAAAAATAGGCAATGTCTGCAATTTAAACTGGAATAAAGTACTGCAGTTATGAAGAATTTAATGAGTTGTTGTGTAATGTTCTGAACACCATCCGAGATGGGAAATTCTATTAGGAAATAAAAACGAGGTTAGGAAATGCAACGCGATGCTTGCTTCCCTGCACCCCCCTGTTTGCAATGCTGTGTGGCTACAGAATGCTGCACCTCTGGGCTGCTCAGCACCACTGCAAGCTACAGGGGAGACGTTCCTTGTTCTCATCCTGCAGAGCACTGTTTATTCAGAGTGAGATGGCAGCTTTGTGTGGTTTGCTTTTCATCTGCCCTCCAGCGCTCTCAGATCGTTTGGATCTGTGCTTCAGAGCGGCTCGGAGCAGCGGCAGGCACAGGTGGAAGCACCATTCAAACTACCAGCATCTCTGATTGCAGTGCTGGGTTTGCTGGGCAGGCTGGGGGTATGGTTTTATCCCAGGAATACTTTTTTTTTTTCCATTGTAATTCCATATAATTTCCATCTCACGCTTCTCACGTGCAGCCCAGAGGTGTGGGTGAGCTGCTTGGGAGCTTCAGTTGTTCCTCGTGCCTCTGGAGGTCACTGTAACAAAGACAAAAGTGCAGATCCTCCAGGTTGTTTCTGGGTTCTCGTTTGACTGCTTGCACTCAAGGCATTTGCTGTGTTAAAGGCCCGTTCTGCACGTGTTTTAAAGACAGTGTTTGTAAGGTCATAATCCGAGGGGTCCTCGACTCTGCTTGCTGCACTTGTGGTCAATGCATGCATCTGCTGCACTGTCAGAGCAGGCAGTGCCTGCAAAGGGCACCAGGAGCCCGAGTGCTTCTGAGGCAATGCCTTTGCTGTCTGGCTATGTGGACGGTGTCTCTTCCTCTCCTAGGTGCTGTTACCATTTAAGACGGAATAGCTGGGCTGTGATCTCTGGTCCTTTCTGTGAAGGTAAAGGGAAAAGCTCCCCTTTTGGAATTGAAATGTGCCTGCCTCGGTCTGAGGATTTGTTTTTTTCTCTCTGGTCAGTAATGGAGGCCCTGCCGTAGCACTTCGTGTCTTGCCTTTAATGGTGTAATGTGTGCTACTGTGTGAAACCCCCCAGAATCCTCCATCTTTTTCTGCAGAGTTCAGATGTGATGAAAGGTTTATATTCAGCTCACTGAGGCCAGAGAGCTGCAACAAGAGACGTGGTTCCAAGTGGCAAAGACTGGAGGCAAGTGAAGGCAAAGCAGTGGCCAACTGCCTCTTAGGATCCTCTGTGCGCTGCTGAAGGGTCAACTGATCCTTCTCAATAAAGTGAAGAGCTGCTGACAAGCTGCAGTGTAATGTAACAGCTGCCAATTGTTTTTTGTAGTGCACAACAAAGCAGAAAGCAGCCTGACTGCCGTAGCATTTCATCTCTTTGGTGCTTCTGATGCTGCAGAGTGCTCCAGGGGCTTGAAGCAGCACAGGAGGCAGCGGCACCCAGCGCCCATGGCACACATCAGCTCTGCTCTTCCAAACAGACCCCCGTCTTCATTGCGTGCGCTTTGCTTTTGACATCTTTGTGTTCTGGAGGCTGGGTTGAGGTATAACAGGAGAAAATCCTCATTCACAGGTGTGAGGAAAACACGTTCCACGTGCAGCTGAAGTAATGAGGTCTCCGTATTGATCCTGTTTGCAGAATCCAAACATCTTGTGTTTGGATTCTCTGCGGTCTAATTAGACGTGAGCTCTGATGTGCAGCCTTTCTTCTGCCCGGAGCATTCCAAACATCCCTCCTCGCTCCCCATCCCTCACCCTTACAGGTTCTGCAGCAGGAGGTAAAGCTTGGAGCTCAGGCTGATGTCTTTGCATTCTTTATCTTCTCCAGAGCTCGTTTAGGTGGCATTCTGATCTCTCTTCCAGGTGTGGCTGAAGCAAGCTGATGAATTGGGCAGTTCCTGGAGGAGAGGGGGGTGAAAAGATTCCCGTGCAGCATTGCTGGGTCTCATTTCCCTAGCAGAGCCAGCTGAAAGGCTTTACTTCAACCAGGAATAGGTCAGGAGGCCTAAGTGTGTCCCTGGGTACAGCGTGAGGAGTTTACATCCCTCCCTGTACAACTTCCATTAATGCTTCTGCTTAATCTGTTCCTATCTGAAAGCAGCGTTGCTGGGCGTTCCCTGGCTGCCGCTCATTGCATTCCCAGCCCTCACCAGCAGAAGTGGATGCTCAGAGGACCTCATCACCATTCCACACCACTGGGTGTCTTTTAATCCCATGTGTGTGATGGCAGCGCTGCTCGGGAGGGATTACTAAGATCTGTCATGCCAGTGATACGCAGCGTGACCTTCAGCTCTTATTGCCCAAATAAAGTTGGGCAGAACTTTCCGACGGATGGATGCAGGCTGCAGCACAGAGCAGGAGGATTGCTCGTGGTTGTTCATCACCTGAAAAGTGCAGTGTCTGTTCCCAGATATGTCAGGATACAGACACTGGTTTTTGTTTGATGGCTCGGCTTGGCTTTTCAATGACTAAAATTTACATCATGGGTTTTCAATCATGTGCGTTCTCAGCCAAACTCCAGATGCCTTTGATCTGTGCCCATGGGTTAACTGCTCGGAGGAGTCTCCAGGTGTTGGTATTGTTAAACAGACAACATATTTTTCTTTTGATTAGACACCGGGGTTGGCACAACTGTCTGCTTTGCAGAATTATCTGAGCAGCTTTCTCGAGTGCTGGAAGTTTACCCTTGAATATGACAAGTATAAAACATGTTTTCTGTGTCTGTGTATCTTTCAGTCAAGTGATTGATCTACTGCTTTGTCACCCTGACGCTGTGCTGTGCTCTGCACGGGGAGGTGACCGATTACCAAGGGCACTCCTAGGATGGAGTAATCACCAATAGAAACCTTTGCATCATTTGCAAGCACATGAATTTGGTTTCTAAAATAATAAGCGCAAAATACCCGTAAGAGAAATTGCTTTCAAGGACAGCAGAGAAGCTGCTCTCACAGTTTGCAACCCGAGTCACATCACTTAGCATCTTCTTGTCAATTTACATTAGCTTCTCAGAGGTGTTATCAGGCAGCTGGTTACGAACTTCTGCTAATGCTGCTTCAACAGATCTATAAGGACACGCACCGCAAGCACACGAGGGATTGTGCTGCAAGCTGTGTTGAGTAATGATTCCTTACGTTATTTTTTAAGAATTGATACAGAAGTGATGAAGATGCATTGCAGAAGCAGGACAGAGTTCATTCAGTTTAGTCGAGGCTGTGGGAGTTCCTCTCCAGGGCAGGCAGGAGGCAAGGTGCTGCTGGGCACAGCACTGAGCCTTGCTGCCTCTGTTCTTCCTCCCAGGGAAGCAACCTGATGCTGGCTGCAGGCTCTGGTCAGTGATTCATCTGCTGAATGTGAAGGTTTCTATCAGCCCCAGGCACAGAGTAATGCTCCTTGGTGAGAGCACAGGGTGTGCAGTGGGTGTTGGGCTGGGGATGTGCTCGGTTGTTTTGCCTCATAGTCGTTGCAAGCCAAAAAAGGAGGCAAATCTCAGGAAGAGAGAAGCAATATTCTTAGCACCTGCAGAATGAGAAATGGTAAATAGCAATTATAGCCATAAAACGGATGGTTTCTACTCTGGCATTTGAAAATGATTTATTTGGAGCGAAAAGTCAGAGAAACAGAACTTCCCAGGAAGGAGCAGAAGCAGAATTTCACATCCAGGACTGCACTGCAGCCTCGCTGCGCTGTGCTGAGCTGTGCTCCCTCTGCTCCCACCCTGCCCTGTTGGTGCAGCACTGCATCCCAATCCAGGCTGCAGAAATTGCTGTGTGCTTTGTGGCACTGCTGGCTCCGACTGCTGGAAACGCGGCCTGAATTGTTGAGTGCAGGGAGAAAAAGATGTCGTGGAAGATTGAATGGCAGCTGTCAACTGTGCACCTGAGCCCCATCTCTGCTTAATTTGTCTCAAGAGAGGAGAAATTCCTGGGTGACATTTAGCTGTGTCTCCAGAGGTGGGAGAGGTTGGGGATTTTGGAGACCGTTTCTGTGAAGTAGCACAGAATAAGTGTTCAGTGTTCTGTTCTCCCCAGAGACTCCGGGCATTTTGTTGAAATACCACGAAGAGAAAAGCAGAAGCACGTAAAAGGTCATTAGAAAAAAATTAAGAAAGTGGCATTTGGAGTCAGCTGAAGTGCTGGCTCTGTGCTAATTGCAGCTCCTAAAGATCACCAGCAGCGTTCTTAGGGATCATAGGGAGATGGGGCAGTTCTGCTGCAGCTTTACCAAGGGCAGTGCATAGAATCACAGAATGGCCTGGGTTGCAAAGGAGCACAGTGCTCATCCAAATCCAACCCCCTGCTGTGTGCAGGGTCACCAACCAGCAGCCCAGGCTGCCCAGAGCCACATCCAGCCTGAATGCCTGCAGGGATGGGGCATCCACAGCCTCCTTGGGCAGCCTGTTCCAGTGCCTCACCACCCAATGGGTGAAAAACTTCCTCCTAATATCCAACCTAAACCTCCCCTGCCTTAGTTTAAGACCATTTCCCCTCGTCCTATCGCTGTCCACCCCAGTGCATGGGGCAGAGCAGATCACAGTGTGTCCCTCTGGCACCTGGAGATCTCTTTGCTCACTGAGTCCTATGAATCTGCAATAGGAACTGCAAACGCTGGGGGAGAATCTCTCCCAAGTTAATTGGAGAAGTCAAATGGATTTGGAGGTTTTCAGTAGCATTTCAGCTTTTAAAAAGCAACAACAACAAAAAACACAACACACAAAACAAAAAAGCTCTGCAGGTTGGAGGCTGTGTGGAAGGGGAGCTGCTCCCATCGGGTCCTGGCAGCTGCAGAGGGCACTGCCCAGCTCCTCCTGCTCCACGGGCTGCAGCACAGCCATATGAAGACGAATTCTCCTTCATCACTGAGGAAGTGCTGGCATCCACGGAAAGAATGAATTAAATTGCTGTCGTGAAGCACGTTCACCTCTTGGTGTGTGTGCTTAATTATTTGGTGGCTTTTGCTAGAAAGAAGGGCACTGAAGTGGCTGTGTGTGCCCTGCGTGGGGTTCAGTGGAGTGATCTTTGTATTCCCGACTTACAAATGGCTTTGACTCCGCATCTAACGAGGGACCACATTAGGCATAATGGGAAAGGTATAGCAGAGAGGAGACCTTTCAATTGGCACCTAAAAGGCACCGGGTTCTGTATGGGATGACAGCGTGAAAGTGCCTCTTAGAATAACCCACGGAAAATGCAAGAGATGAGTGAAGTGTGAACCCAGGAGGAAGGTCTTGAAGATTGTGCTTGCAGCAAAAATCTGATCAATCAGGAACAGAAAGCGAAACAATGCGAAGCCTGGCAGCTAAAGTAGGTCAGCAGTTAACAAGGCAATGACTCACGCAGAGAGGGAGAATTTAATTTTTAAACACCGGGTCCTGAGTTTGCTTGAAATAAAAAGTATATATGCATTCAGCAGCCGGTTAAATGAGATTAGAAAAAAAACGTGTTTTGTTTCGATTTCATTCTGCTGTTTGAAGTTTCTTATTGTATTTACTTAAACGATGCTTTAATAGCACAGCATCTAAGCCAGGGTGATGTCTGTGGGCTCAGCATTGCTGGAGCTCAGCGCAGCTTTCTGTAGAAGCACAGTGTGTGGAACAAGTGATGTACTGCCAAAAAAGGGATTGCCGTATCAGTTCCATTCGTTCACCCTTTGCAGAGCCTGAAGGATGTAGAAAGCAGAGCTGAAGGGACATCTTAGAAAACACTGACCTGGATGACTTGTTTGTGTGAGCAGTCGGTGCGGTGATGCATGGCTTCTGCTCTCAGAACTGTCCTGTGCTTGCCCAAAGCCCGGTGACATCCTCTCTGTGGTTATAATTAGTTTTTATCCTATTGATTAATGGAGGAAGGCATATCTTGAAATCATTTAGCAATAAAACAGTGCTTCTGTTTTATTCTAAAACTTCTAAGAATGACGCGGAACTTGTTTTTCCTTCTTGGAGTCAATGCTGGGTTTGTTCTAATGAGGGAAACTCAGGCAGCCCCATCCAGCAGAGCAAACCCAGCTCAGCCCTGGCACTGCTTCCTGAAGCCCTCATCAGTTTTTGGGAGCTGGAACTTTTTTTCACCAAGCCAACTTTTCTCCATGCTGGAGCATCCCACCACCTGAGCATGGGCAGCAAATGGATGAGGAGCAGAGAGGGAACGATGCTCCCTGCTCCCAGATCGAGGTAGGCTTGCATCAACCCCTCTCAAACTGAACATACAGTGCCCACGTGGAGCTGTGCACTGGTATAACTGAACAGCTGCTCCACACTGCTGAGCTCCAACAACTGAGGTTCAGCCAGCAGTAGGGAGGTTTATGCCTGGGAAATGTTTGTAGAGAGGAGGCTGGAGCTCCTGAGCTTTGCTGGAGGCTGGCGAAGGAATATTTGCAAATACTTGAGCGGGAAAGGAACGGAGCAGGAGAACATTTTAAACAAAAGCAGAGATTTTGTGAAATCCTTCAAACCATTTTGCACGCAGGCAGCTTCTCATTCGCACCTTTCCAACGAAAGCCATCTGTTGTGTGTTAGCCAGATGCTCCCTTTCACTTCCCAGTGCACGGCAGTGCCAGACTGCCTCCCAGGGCCGGCTCCTCCATCACACCTGCACTCCCTGTGGGAGCCAACGCTGCCCTGTGGGCTGCAGCACGGTGGGAGCAGGGCAGCACTCAGCAGGACTGCTGCTCACCTCTGCCTTCTGAGCATTGCAGAGGGGATCACAGAATCACAGAATCACCCGGGTTGGAAGGGACCTCAAGGATCATGTAGTTCCAACCCCCCTGCCCAGCAGGGCCACCAAACACACACATTCAGATCAGGTTGCCCAGGACCCCATCCAACCTGGCCTTGAACACATCCAAGGATGGGGCATCCACAACCTCCCTGGGCAGCCCGTTCCAGGCCCTAACCACTCTCCTTGTAAAGAACTTCCCCCTAACATCCAACCTAAATCTTCCCTCCTTCAACTTGGATCCATTTCCCCTAGTCCTGCTCTTGTCAGCCCTTTTGAAGAGTTTACTCCCCTCCTGGGTGTAGGTTCCCTTCAGGTATTGATAGGCTGCAATGAGGTCACCCCGCAGCTTCTCTTCTCCAGGCTGAACAAGCCCAACTCCCTCAGCCTGTCCTCATAGGGGAGGTGCTCCAGCCCCCTGATCATCTTAGTCGCCCTCCTCTGGACCCTTTCCAAAATCTCAATGTCTTTCTTGTACTGAGGGCTCCACACCTGGACACAGGACTCCAGATGGGGCCTCACAAGAGCCGAGTAGAGAGGGACGATCACCTCCCTGTCCCTGCTGACCACCCCTCTCCTGATGGAGCCCAGGATCCCATTTGCCTTTCGAGCTGCCAGAGCGCACTGCTGCCTCATGTTCAGTCTCTCGTCCATCAGGACCCCCAGGTCCTTCTCTGCCGAGCTGCTCTCAAGGACCAAGGGATGATGGGCGATGGAGAGCGTTCCGTTCTGGCAGTTGTCCTGCAGGTGTGTGCTTCCCGGCCCGAAATTACGTGTATTTTTAGAGGTGAGGCGAGTTGTGGATTAATTAAGAACGTAGGTTTCAGACTCCTTCAGATGTGAGCTCCTATTAATATTTATTAAAAACGATTATATATTAATACATTCATAATACGTAAGATATGTGTGGCACCGTCGGTTTTAATAGATTTTTTTTAGAACATCATTATAAGTGGGGATTGTTCTCCTCCGTCCTTCTTCGAGTTTAAAGAGTAATCGTATGGATTTATTCCCCCAGTGTTTATACAAGGCTTTTTTGGAAAAGCCTCCTTTTTAATTACCTTGCCAGTCCATCAATAAGGGCTGTAGGCAGTGTAATTTCAGCTGCAAGTGGCTGTATAAACTGCAATCAGAACGCTCAGGAGCAGAATGGCTGTAGGTGTGGATGTGATTGAGTGCAATCTGCAGCCCTGTGCAGAGGAATGTGAATGTGCACAGGGCTGTGCTGAGCTCCCTGTGTTCTCCTGCTCCTCCAGGCATGGGCGCTTTGGAGAAATGCAGCATGGAGGAATGGAGGCCTTTGGTTTCCATTCATGCTGGTCTGTGGTTGACGTTCACCGATCTTCCTCCTGGTTGGTGATGGCGACTCAACCTCTTCAGTTTCCAGTCTCATTTGCCTTCAGAGCATCCCAATTAGAGGCGAATCGCTTTACAGATGCGCAATTCTGCGCTGATCGCTACGCTCAACCATTTCATATTTACGAGGGAAATGCCTTCCAAAGGAGCTCTGCCACCTCCTGCATCCCGAGCTTCTCTCCTTGCAGCTGTAAGCAGTGAGGAGCAGCATCACGGAGGGGGCCGTGTCCCTCTGCAGGGCGGGGGCTCAGCCGGTGCTCCTGGCTGAGAAAATGAACCAGGCACTGCGTGTGCATCACTGCTGTCACAGCAACAGGGCATCGGCAGCCCGGGGCAAAGCCTGCTTCTCTGTGTTTTGCTGTGTGAATTTAGGTTTAATTTTGAATCGGTCCGCGGTGATATTGAAATAAAAATAGTTCTAACATGTTTTGCTATTAGCATATGTTGGCAAGAATAACGCGCCGCCGGGCTTGGTTTTGTCAGCCTCGCAGTATGGGAGCTCCAGCTCTAAATGTTCACAGCATGTTCCTTAGGCTGTGTTAATGTGCATCAATTCTCGCTTACAAATTAACACTGAGCGTTTGCAGGAGGAGCACAGGCAGGCTGGGGCAGCAGCAGCGGCTCTCTGTGCCATGGCCAAACCCCAAAGAAAGGAAAGTTGGTTCTTTTTATTAAGGTCAGGTGGATAAGCCTTGTTGGTGCTTACATTGCTGACACGTGATGTCGAGCTCAGAGATTCTGAAGCCAAACTAACACCGTAGGGATTGCATTCTTCCCCGCAGCTCGGTCCATAGGCAGTGCTGTCCATCCAGTGCCACCAGATGGGAGAGCAGAGCAGGAGGGGTTGGCACACAGTTGAGTTCCAGCTCGAAGTCAGATTGGGAAATACCATCACCTTAATTCATTATCATTTCACTGCGAGAATCATAATCTTGTCATTACCTTAAAGATGGCATAAAGGATAATTCTGTTCCCAGGGGAGTGGGGAATGCTGGGCTGTGTCACACACCAGTGCACCGTCGCTGCTATAATTACGGGACACAAGCAATCTTATTTAAAACCTGGGGAGCACCTGTATAGCCAGGAAAGGGGCTGTGCTCATTACGCTGCGTGGCAACTGCTGATGTTGTTATACAGGTGTGTGTTATTAAACAGTTTGCTCATTCCATTATGTATTTCCCTGGTAATTGTAACCCTGGGCGTGGAGAGCTCCTGGGTACCGGTGTGCCACTGAGAGATGCTTCTGTACCCCCAGCTGTGTTGGTAATAAGGAGCTCTTGTGAGTCATCTCCAAAACCACTGGACCAAACAGCTGAGCCGTGAGAGCCCCGTGCTGCAGAGCAGGGAAAGTTCGAGAAGTGCATTTGGGGCTTCTGTACTTTTCTTGTGGCCTGAAAGGGGCTGTGGGGCAGGGATGCAATGCAGAGCTGTCAGGCAGGGCCATGGGGCAGGGCTGTGGGGCAGGGCCATAGGGTTTGGCCACAGAGCAAACCGGAGTGCGGATGGCTGGCGACCACAGTGGGGATGTCCGCGTGAACATCAATCTTTGTGAGTGAGGAGAGGATGGAGAGGGGCAGTCACAAGTGAGTTATCCTGTCACTGCTGACAAATGAAGATAAATTGCGTGCCACCGGCTGTTTATTTACATGCTGTGCTGGGGATGCATATGGGTATGAGCAGGAGAAGCAGCACGGTGTCACGTATGTGATCACTGCTGCAAAGGGTGGGGGTGAGAGGTGAGGGTGAGCGTTGGTGATGGCTGCGTGCGGCCACTGGTGTGTGCTGGGAGCACGGGGAGCAGAGGGAGAGGATTGGGGGAACTCCGTGTTTGTGCTGGAGCTGTGGCCCCATCAGAACTAAGCTGGTGGTTCAACTGCTGTTGTCTCACACCTGAGCAAAGAAGCTCCTCTTCTGCAGGTCACTGTCCTGCCGTCTCAGTTCTGGGTGCAGCTGGCACTGGTGTGTCATCCTGCTGGCTGCTGTGTGAGCACACGTTGGCAGTGACCGTGGGGTGTCAGGACTTGGTGCATCACCCAGGGAGGGATTGCAGGAAGCTGCCTGATGCTTTCTGGATGAACGTCTTTGTTTTCCCAGGGCCCACAGCAGCGAGAAGGTTGAAGTCTGTAATTGCAAGATGTGTTACGTGGGAGCAGTGCCAATGCACTCCATAGCAGTGTCTGACTGCAGCAGCCATGAAGGCGCAGGGCGGTGTGCCTGGGAGCATCACGCACTTGGAATTTGCATCTTCATCGATGCAGATTAGTTTCCAACTTCTCCCTCAGCTCGGTGCAGTCTCACTAATCCTTTTACAAAGGCAGGAACTGCTAATCCTGGTCCTGCACCAGCCTTGCTGTTCTTTACGCAGCTACCTGGATTAGTTTTCATGTTTATAATGACATCTGTATTATTTGTATTATTTGCAAAGAGTGCACTTCAAAATATGGGTTGACTTTTTGCCACTTCCTGGCATGGAACCTCCATTCTGTAGAGCTTCCTGAAATGGAAAGCCGTGGCAGCCAAGGGATCGTGTCCTTCAGGTCTCTGCATTGGGCTCACAGCTGCTGCTGTGCATGGAGAGCTGAAGGCGTTATGCTAATCCCGTGTCATGGCTTTTGCCTGAGGCACACGGTGCCAGTGGGGATTAATGTGAGGGAGAGAGCGGTGGTACGGACCTGGAATAGCTGACAGGCTGAGGAGTGTGGACAGGTCTGACGGGAGCCCATTATCTTCCATCAATATGTTGATAAACTGTTATCACTAAATTTTCCTGAGCCTAACATAAGCTTTGCATCAGGCGGGTATGAAATCCATTACTGTCTGTCACACTGCTTGGCTGTTGGAAGGAAATGGGTTTCTCCATTAGGGTTTGGTTGGATTCCTTTATCTGCCCCCTGCTTTTCCTGTGACTCTCATAATGCAAAATGACAAAGAATCAAAAAAAGACACCCAAACAGGGGAGCGGAATGAGCCGCATTGCCCTGCTTGGCCTCATTAAGGAGCCTGAGGTCCGAATTCACTTGCAGATTGGCTTGCTTAGTGAGTGATCCCGTGAGCTCACTCTTTTTGCTTAAAAAAATAGGAGAGTAATTTTTGTTTTACAGTAAATTTGGCATACAAATGTCATGGCATAGAGAAAACCGTTTATCGTCATTAGCGGAGCAGCTTCCCTGACCCTTTTGTCTTCACAAAAGCAGATGGCACGGCTGCCCTATCATTTGCTTTTGTTTTATTAATCTCACAGCTCCCCCAGCAATCATCCCTGTCAAACCGGGATGTGTGCGATCCAAAACTGCCCGCCAAAAACCAGCAGCCGTTTGCAAACAACCCAGCAAACACAAATAAGCAGAAGGATAACGCACGCAGGCGCACTGTGAGTGTTACCCATTCCTCTCCAAGCCCACGGCCGGGCTGCGAGCTGCTGTGGTGCCCTGCTGACCCTGTGGGGGAGGCTGTGCCGTGCCATGCTGTGCCATGCTGTGCCATGCTGTGCCATGCCGTGCCATGCTGTGCCATCTATGCCATGCC
>NW_024885011.1:1835329-1835457 GCF_019232065.1 Centrocercus urophasianus
TCTATGCCATGCCGTGCCATGCTGTGCCATGCTGTGCCATCTATGCCGTGCCAGGCCATGCTGTGCCATGCTGTGCCATGCTGTGCCATGCCATGCCATGCTGTGCCATGCTGTGCCATCTATGCCGT
>NW_024885011.1:1835557-1888684 GCF_019232065.1 Centrocercus urophasianus
TGCCATGCTGTGCCATGCTGTGCCATGCTGTGCCATGCTGTGCCATCTATGCCGTGCCATGCCATGCTGTGCCATCTGTGCCATGCTGTGCCATGCTGTGCCATGCTGTGCCATGCTCTGCCATGCTGTGCCATGCTGTGCCATGCTGTGCCCCAGTTGCACCCGCAGTTTGCCACTGTTTCCTGCCCCAGTACTTGCAGACCAGGAGCTGCTTTCTGCCACCCATGGACACAAGGCTCACAGCTCTGCTGGTGGAAGTGTTTGGATGCCAGCTGGCCATGGAGAAGCGCTCTGTCTCATGTGTGTTGTCACTGTGCTGCAGCAGATCCCACTTTTCGATCCCAGTTTGTTTGGTATGTGCAGAAAGAGGGAGACCGAAGGACTTGGCCAAATCTGGCACCGAGCTGGGTGTGAGGAGTGCTTCCTTTCCAGCAGCAGCACCGACCCGTGGGTTCTTGGGCTCACAGCAGTGCGTGGTTCTGATGCTGGGTTTGGTTTGTGTGCTGGCTCTGGGCTGGATCCTGGCACTCCGTGGGGCTCCTGCTGTGAGCACAGCCCCTTGCTATGCCTGGTGCCGGGTTGGGGTCTGCCAAGGACAGCTGGAATTTAATACAAATAAATAAAGGAAATGAAGAGTGTTTCCCAGGCAGCTGAGAGGTCAGCATGGAGCAGGCTGTGCCATTGCTGCTCTTCAGACATCCTTCCCTGCTTGTGGTTAATCCCAGGCAGACAGCCACAAGTGTGTTTGTTTCCCTCCTCTCCCCTTTGCCTTTCTGTCCTCCTGCAGTGCACACCAGGCCCTGGATTGTCACTGCTGTGACCGGCCCTGTGCTCTGCTGCTGCTGGTATTAATTTTTTGTTTATAGAAAAATCAATAGGCTTTGAGTTATCAAAAGATGTGTGCGCTGCCGGGAAAGACACAAAATCAATGCTGAAATATTGCCTTATTTAATGGCTGCTGTAAATAGCTCTGTTATGATTCTTTAGTAGCAGTAAATGATGAAAGCAGAGGAGGGGTCTGTGGGATGGACTGTGCTGGCCTGCCCACCGCCCAGAGCTGGCAAGTGCAGCTCTGAGGGGCTTGGAGCAGCATAGTGCTGGTGTTTAGTGAACATAGGGAACAATGACAACATGCTGTTCTTGGATGATGATAAATTGTCTGTGTAGCTGCGTGCTCCAGGGGTACTGAGTGGGCCAGGAGTGAGGGTTTGGGCTCCAGATCTGAATATTTGCTGAGCTGTGTCCCTGCTGCTTGCTTGGCTGGGATATGGATCCATCCCTGTGCAACTTGTGGGGCTGGGAAGGAGGCAACGACCTAAACTGTGTTCAAATGATATCGTGGAGCTGGAATCTGCTCCCAGCAGACTCTCAAGGGAGTTTTAAACAGGAGCAGCATGTATTCCTGGAAGAGAACAAGGCACGGCATCCATTTGCATCTTCACAGTTATCCTCTAACCCTCGGTCCTCCTCACCAGCTGTCAGGAGAGCCGTTCTCAGCACTCAAGTACGAAAGAAGAGAAACCCAACTTCTGTGCTCCTTGCCCTTGTCTGAATGCAATGGGACCAGTGAAAGCAAGGCTGATAGCAGGGGAGGAGCAGCAGGAAAGCAGAGTGCCTCAATGCCCAGTGAGCACGTTGAAGCTCAGGGCTCCATCAGCATCTGCAGGGGTGGCGCTGCTTTGGCTGCTCTCTGCTGAGGATTCCCTCGCCTGAGATGCACCGAAGCCCAGCGCTGTTCCCTCCTCCCCACGCACTCCTCTGGGCAGCAGTCGGCCAGTCACAGCATTTTCTTTTTATTACGCGTTTAATATTCATGAGGCATGCAAATTAGCGGAAAGGTAATTGCCCCAATTAACACCAAATAGGTTTTTTCTCGCACATCTGAAGCAATTTGATGCTTCTGCTTATCTCATAAAAAGTTTCCTGGTGGAACCGCCTCAGACGCGGTGTTCCTACAAGAGCCTGCTGAGCTGTTGTAATTAAGCTGTGATTAGCCAGCTATGAATACATGCTTTTGAATACGACATTTCGCTCTTAGGGCTCCTACAGATAACACAGCGAGCACCCAAGCTACGAGCTGGGATGGAGCTGCCTCATGATGGCACGCTGCTCGCCACGACCCCATTGCCATGGCTGTGCTGCTGCCTCAGTGCCATCACACCATGCTCTGCCATGGCAGAGGGCTCCTGGCTGCGCCCCCCACCCCTCACCGTGTGCTCTGAGCACAGCAGCAGGGCAGCATCCCTCCGAGCACAGCCCTCCTCCCAGGCTCGAGACCGAGGGCCGCGAGGTTGTGTTCACTCAGCCAGAAACATGATGTATCTTGTGGCCTCTGAGCCCAACCGCAGCTGTTTGTAATGTCAGGGTAGTGCTCCGAAATGAATTACAGCTGGTATTTCATCACACGCGTTATTCGGCTGAAGGATAAAGCAGAGGAAGCCGGGACAATTCAGCGAGGAGAGCGAGCTGACAGTTCGTGAATAAATGATGCATTATTCACTCCGCTCCTGTTGCTCTGTGCGCTCGTCCCGATTCCTCCACTAAAGCTGGTTCCTTTCAAACCCGGCTGCGTTTCCATCTCCCCGCCTGACCCGGAGTGACAGATGAAATGGTCAGGAAATATTCTTCGGAATTGCAAGTTCTGTCAAAGCTGATTCTGAGAACCGCTTGCGGAAAATTCCTATCAGCTGCTGATTTTCACCCCTTTGCACCTCGAATATGGTGTGTGAGCTTTCTGACTTGATGTTATTTCGGTTCTAAAAGCACTTCAGGATTATTGTCAGAACAAGCACTTTCTTTTCAGCAGCCTCTCTCCTCCCTATTACAGCTCCTAGCAGGGCTGTTGCTGATTTGGCCTCTGTGCCAAGCATTGCACAAACAGTGTGCACAAGACCTGATGTCTCCAAGCTGAGCAGAGCCTGGGTTTGGCTTTGAGGTTGGCTTTGAGGTTGGTTTTGAGGTTGACTTTTGAAGTTGGCTTTGGGGTTGACTTTGGAGTTGGCTTTGGAGTTGGCTTTGGAGTTGGCTTTGGAGTTGGCTTTGGGGTTGGCTTTGGAGTTGGCTTTGGAGTTGGCTTTCAGCTGCTGCAGTCAAACCAGTTGGGATCTGACACCTCTTCCATGTGTCTGGGGTGGAAATCCATGGATGGGGCAAGCACAAGCCCTGTGCCAACCCCAGAGTTAGGCTGAAAATGTGGTCCTTCATATGTGGTCCTTCTGTGGATCACACATGGTCCATATGATGTGTGTGGAACAAGGCAAGTCCCTGCTGTGCTGTGGATTGAGTTTGACCTACTGTTGAGGAAATCTAAAACTTCAGAAGGAAGAGTGTTTGCACAAGTAGAGATGCAGCACCAGAGAGGAAATGGCAGAGTTCAGTGCTGAGATGGGGGGAGATGGAAGAGAAAGCAGTATGAAGATCTGTGCAAGGTGAAAGCTGGGCAACGTACCCAAGCAAAGAAGGAGATCCCAAACAAAATTCAGAGAAGGGAAAAGAAGGATTTGGGGCAGGATCTGACATGTGATGTGCAGGCAAAGGTCAGCAGCCGGTGGCGGCGCCCCTGGGATGGAGTGGAGCTGCTGGGGAGCAGCTCTGTGCAGCAGCTGTGAGTGCTGCGTTGCTGCACAGCGTTCCTTGGAGCTCCCCTCGGGCAGCGCAATCACAGAGCACTGCTGAGCTTTAACCTCACTTGGAGCTGCTTCACACAGAGCTGTGTCCACGTTGTGCTTATTGAGACTGGGAGGAAACGTGCAGAGCGGACAGAAAACTTCCTTTGCTGATTTCTGCATCTGTTTTGTGCCTTTGCTCTGTTTGCTGTGTGGGTGCTCGTCGGAAGATGGGCGTTTGGAAGCTGTTGTGCAGCTTTTCCCAGTAAACATGCTTTGACAGTCACTTCAAGTGGGGCTTTTGCTGCAATTCTCATGTTTCATTTCTTTATGTTCTGCCAATCCAGCTGAGTCCTGCTGCTCTTCTTTGTCCCTCTGCTATTCCAGTCCAACCCTGCCCCCTACATGAACACACGGAGAAGTATTTTGTCCAATTTAAAGCTAAGCAATTTTTATTTGTAGCTGTAAGTGGGTCCATTAGTGCTAGTCAGAGGAAAGCTGAAGAACATTTGGGAGATAATTGGGCCTGGGTCCATCAGAAGGTCTCAATGCAGAGCCTGCAGCACTCTGTGCTGGTAAAACATCTGTGTAAATAGCTGTGAAGCTGAGGTTTCATTAGAACTGCCCATCACGACAGTCCTCCTAGAGCTCTAAATACGCCAGGGACTCTTCTGCGTCTGCCCAAAATAGCAAGCTCTCCACTTAGCAGCCCTGCTCTAAAACTGGGGTCGTCTCATTTCAATGTTCCCGGCTGCAGGCGTGACCCAAGGTTCTTTGTTGTAATGTGCTGAGCTATCAAAGCCTCTCCTGATAGCGTCTCATTAGTCCTGGGAGAGGTGAGGCTGGGGTTGGCATCCAGCTGTGCTTCTGAGCGGAGTGTATAATTTTCTCGCCACATCTGGGGAGGGGGAGACGTGTAATGGAATGCAAATAGCCCTCTGTCACAGCAAAGAATGCCATTTCCAGTAGGATTTTCTTTGGGAGGAAAAAAAAAAATATACACCTTTGGATGAGAGGAGATTATTCTGGTGTTTGTGGAGCTGAGCGACACAGAAAGTCAGCTGTAACCTCAGGCTCTTTTCCCAGCTCTGCTCCAGTCCTGCTCCTTTCCAGCCCAGCATCCCCATGCAGGTCTCCCGTTGCCTGCCTGGCCCTGGCTTCCCACACTACCATTCTGCCCTATGTTTCTGCATCTCCTGTGTAAGGCAACCCCCATCACCCCTATGCAGCCATGCTGTGGAGCTGCTGGGTCCCTCCTTGCTGAGCGCCGTGTTCAGACGTGCACATTTGTTTAGCAGATCATCATCTGTTCCTTCTGTGCGCCACTTAAACTGCCTGTTGTTATGCAAATCCGGTAATGCATTTATGAGTGCTCTCCAGAGATTGCGAATGGCAGCTAATCTGGTTAGTGGATCGTTCTGCCCTGACCTGTGTCAAATTCAGCACTGATGCTTCCTGCGTTCCTCCAGAGATGGAAGCTGTTCCGCCACCGTCACCGAGTGCTGCAGCAGCTCTGCTGACCTGAGCCTGGGGAACTGCTGGGAGGAAGGATAAACACACACATGTGGAGAAGCATTTGTGGTGTATTCACAGCTGCTGGAGGTGTCTGCAGCATCTCTGCAAACGGAGCTCTGCTGGTCTGAAGCAAAGCTGGGATGAGCTGTGCCCAAGTGAGGGAGCTGCTGGTGCTGCTGTTTGGGGCTGGACAGCACAGTCCTGAACCTGAACCTAACCTAACACTAACCCTGACATTAAGCCTAATCCTAATCCTAATCCCAATCTGACCCTAACAATAAACATGACCCTGAACTTAACCCTAACCCTAACCCTAACCCTAACCCTAACCCCAACCCTAACCCTAAACAAAAACCAAACCTAACCCCAACCCTAAACCTAACCCTAACCCAAACCCTCGCCATAACCCTAAACCTAACCCTAACCCTAACCCTAACCCTAACCCTGACCCTGCCATGCACAGATCTCTACTCCTCACTCGGTGCCCTGCTCACTTCTTCCCCACGCACTGAGCACAGCCAGGATGACGGAATCCCCACACGTTTCTTGCTCAAATGGTTCTTTGATTGTCTGCGAGCTGAAAGAAACATTTCTGATTTTTTAAACACTGACTTGAAGCTAGATTGAGGGAAATGAGCTCTCTTATTGAACGAGAAAAGGTTCATTAAAAAGTCACTTTGTTTTGACTCTACATTTCAAAGGCAAATACCTTCAACAAGCCCAAGTCTTTGGATAATTCTGATGTACACAGAGCCCTTTGTCACTCGTAGTTCAGTGGAAGGCTGCGTCACACAGCTCACAGTGGTGCTTCCATCATCCCATCCCTGCCATGCACTGTGTGGTTGGGTCCTGAGCCCCTCCTGCCCAGCTTGGCACACGTGCTGCCCTGCTGCTCCCTGCAGATGACAGATTTCAGGAGAGCGTTAGTGATGAGGAGCTCCACTTTCATCAAGGAAAATAATTAGTGGGAATGCATGCAGTTTACAAAAGCGGTTCAATTAAAGAGAATAACAAGCCTTTTACAGCAACAAAGGAAGGGCTAAGTAGACCTCAGTGAGTAAATAAAGCTGCAATCAGTGCGATTAATTTGAAATCTCAGGAAGGCCTGAACTCGATTGGTATTCCAGCAGACTAATGTCTCTCGTGGGACCACAGAAGAAATCATTCCATGTTTTAGGGAGAATGTGAGGCCCTCACTACTTGCAAACAGCAAGAAAAAAGGAAAAAAGTGACAAGCATTATTTTTGCTCTAAATTTCTTGTCCTTGGCAGCACAGGTTTTTGTTGGTGTTCCCTTTGTGAGGCTACAGGGCAGCAGAAGATTCCCATCTTTGATTCCTCCGTCCCACCCCATTGCTGGGGCTCTGGTGGCAGCTCTCTGCTCAGCTCATCAGTGCTGGCACTGCTGCCTGCATCCGTCCTCCAGCCCAGCACAGCCATCCCCTCCCATGCGATGTCCTCTCTGAGTTAATCCAGTATTATTCAGGGGAAAAGGAAAATATAATTTCTGTCTGCAAATCGATGACATAGGTGGCAATTATCACCGCATCTCCGACTGTGGGATCTCTCTCTGTAGAGGCTGTGAGCAGTAGGTGCACACACAGCAGCCCCCCGTTCCCCCCTGACCCCCCAGCAGCAGAGGGGTGAATCCTCATCCTGCAGAGCGGTTGGATTCCTCTGATTCAATTACTCTTCCCAAGGCCTTCTCTTGCGAAGCTGTGTCTCAGCAGAACAAAACAAACACTCAGCCTGGATTCCGTGGATCAGCCTTTCGCGGCACCCCAGGGAGGTGCGTGATGTTGGAAGCAGACGGCAGACAGGTAGAAGCAAAACAGCCCATGTGTGGGCCTTCAGCTGGGTAAACAGCTCTGCTGTGCTCCTCTGGATGCAGCTGGTTAGGGTTAGGGTCTTCCTACCAGCCTGGTAGCGAGGGCAGCACCTGCACCCTACCTCGGTTTGTACCTGCTCAGGGTTTGGATTGTTCCCCCCTGACCCCTGTAGTGCAATTCATGCCTTTTCTCATTTAAGCATGCTGTTTCTGTGAACCCAGTCTGCAGCAGCTTTGCGTTGCAGCAGGAAAGGTGCCCTGAGAGTGAACTTTCCCCGAGCAAGCACTGAGTGCTGGGCAGTGCCTGCTTCAGGAATGGCAGCTCGGAGATGATGGGGTCAGGCTCTGCAGTGCGGTGCCAACCTCCCCATAGCGGCCGTTTGCGCAGCAGAAGGAGCAGCGTTTGCATTAAGCCCTCCAAAGTTTTGATAACCTCGTTTCCCTCAGGGGAGGCTTTAGGCAGGATAATGTATAGCCCACTGTTGTATGTTCCGAATTCCATTTGCTGGAGATCAGTATTTTATTGCTAGAGCAGTGCTTAAAAATTGTTCTCTGTTTTCTCAGCGTTGTGGGAATTTCTGGCACCCGGAGAGGGAAGAAAAGGATTTTTTGATAAGACGCAGCCTCAGTCTTTATTTATTGGTTCTGATGGGAATCTTTACCCCCACAAATTAAACCTCTCGGTTCCCTGCAGAGGGGCTGTCATGGAGTGTGGCCTGGCCCCCCAGCACAGGCTCTGAGCACACAGTTTGGTTGCACCTGGTGGCTGTCGGCGCCCGGCCACCAGCAGCGCGGAGCTCCAGCAGCTCTACCTAAAAATAGGACTCTTTGAGTCTCTTCTTTTGTTCCTCTTTTTATCCCATCCTTCAGCAGCCGCCGGGGCCAGCCGTGTGCTGTACTTTAATGCCTCCCCAGTGGCTGTCCTTTGATTTGCTGTGCAGTGCCTTCAGCTCCAGCACCGCTCTGCCAGTTCTGCAGTCAGCCCGTCCCCAGCTGGCGCTGCTGCCTCCATCCCGTGCCCATCACCTTCACGCTGCCCACATCCCTCCCCCCACTTGTCCATGTCCCTCAGCGTGCCCTTGCTGCTGAGCTGCCCATTGCTTTCAGCAGCACAGCTTCCAAAGGCCGTGGGCTGGGAATGTGCATCTGCACCGTGGAGAGGTTGGGGAGCCCGGAGGTGTGAGCAGGACGTGCTTCTCCTCATCACTACTGCAGAACGTTTCAGCTCCTTGTGTTTCTGATTTTACTGCTGTGTTTTCAAAGGGTTACCACAATTCTTAATTGCCACAGTTACTGAAATACTTGGATAATTACCTTCTATTCCAGTTCTCGTACCGTAGCTGTGTGAGCTCAGCACTGGCTCTGCAGTTATCATCAGACAATGCTTCTGGACAGCAGTACCAGACAAATGGATCTGCTTCTCCCTTCGGGGCAATGACAGTTTAAAAATGCCCTGTCCTGCCCGTACTTCCTCCATTTGGCAGCTTTTTGGTAGTTTATATAATTTGGCTGTGATCCCCTGTCTAAACCATGTCCAACATTTCATGCAATAAACTTAATGGACTTTTCCATCTTTGAACAGCTGAATTCTTTCTGAGCAGCTGCTCTGGGTTATTGATGGCCTAATTAGAGCTCTGCCTTAGGCCTGCCACCAGACTCTGGGAGACTTTTACATATTCCAGGATGTAACGGAGCAAAGTATCTCCAAATGATCTCAGAGCACAGCTTGGATCTGGGGAGCTCAAGGTGGGTGAGGAGGACTGAAGGATGCTGATGGGCACCATCCTGGGGCTGCAGAGGCCCCTGCACAGCGCTGCTCCCAGCGCTGGTGGACCGACGTGCCCCGGGTGTGCTCTGTAAATCCAGTTAGGAATAAATCAAAGCAGCAGCAAGCCATCGAGCCACCCGAATCTCAGACAGCTTTGTTTGTGTCATTTTCATTTGCCTGCTTAATCGAATTGGTTGGAATTAGAGGGTTTGTCTGGATAATAACATTTTCTAACCCTCTGGAACACGAGAGGGTTCGGCTGCGGCGAATGCTGATGTAAAGAGAGCGATGCTGATTGCAATAACCTGGCCCTAGATAGCATCAATTACCCACTTGTGGGGGATGTCTGTGTGCTGGCTGCCAGCCCTGCGCCATTCCTGCCTGCAGGGATTCCACTGCACCCAGCATCCCTTGGTCTGCATTGGTGCTTGTGCTGGGGGCGGGCGCAGTGGCATTCCCACTGCAGAATACAACTGCTTTGGCAGCCTTGTCAGATTGCATATTGATTACAGCCTGGCTGTCTTCTTTACTAATTTCCTCTTCTCTCGTGCCCCTTGGTGGCTGCTGGGTGGCCGAAATAGGGGCACATGGTGATGGCTGGTGGGGTGCCTGGGGACAGCTCTGCACCTCTCTGCAGGGCTGGGGGTAACGCCGGGGGGTGGAATTGCTGGGATTCAGGGGCTGCAACTCAGCTGTGCGACTTCTGAGCCACCCTGCCGTGCCTCCAATGACTGATGTGGCACATGTTGGTAGTGCAGGCACCTTGGTGTTCTTGTAGACTTCTCCATGGAGGAGAAAAAGCAGCAGCCACATTCAGCTTCTCCATTGTTCTTGAACCCAAAGCCATTTGATCCGGATTCACACCAGTGGCCCTACTCACAGTAGTGCCATATTTCCAGCTGGGAGCTTCAGGGCCAGCAGTGAGACAGGTGTGGATCTTATGCCATGGACAGCAGGGCAGGGGTCCATAGGGGTGAGCAGGAGATCTGCGTGTGGAGGAGCCGCAGAGCCAGAGCTGTGGGCAGGGCTTTCTGTTCTGAGCACTGCAGTACCAGAATTCATCCTGAAGGCCGTACAGATGGTATCACCTGGTGTCGTTATGTGGTCACCCACAGGCTGGGCTGGGCTCAGTGCTGTTGGCACAGCACACTGCTGAGGATTGGGTTCCACCAGCCTGAACGCTGCTGCCAACCAAAGGAGTCCCCCCGTGCTCTGCTCCTGTTTGAGCAGATGAGAGCTGCAAAGCCATTAGCTGCGAGCGTGTTCCTTAATGTGGCATAAGCAGCTAAAGAAGATGTATTTATGCTCCTTCATTTGCAATTGATAATCTCAAGAGTGAGAGGCTGGTAATAAATAGTCTCGCTGGGGCTCCCGTCCCGCTGCAGCCCACGCTACAGAAGGGAATAGATGGCTCATTTGCATAAGATAATGAAACTGCAGCAAAATAGTAAAATTGCAAAGCAACTTTGTTTTAATAATGACGGATGCTTCTTAAACACTTTAATGGTGTCTCTCCGAGCAGTTTTCAGCCACAAGCAGAATGAACGAGATTCTTGCAGTGAAACTCGGAGCCTTCCTGCGAGATCCACCTCTTCTCTTCCCCGTGTTGCAGTGATGCCCTCACCCCGTGCTCTGCCCTTCCTTCATGTAACAACACCCCCTCCATGCTGGTACCCACAGAAGGAACCCACTCACTTTGGCCATGGCAGAGCACCGTGGGGCTGCGTGTGTTGCCTGTGCACCATCACTTCCCTGCCCTACGAACTCCTTTGAAAGCATGTTAGCTGGAGCCCATATGTTAAATCAGTGCTGCCAGAAGATCTCTTGTTTACTGAGATCACACTTTCGCTCTGTGTTTGGAGCCTGCAGCACAGAACCATTGATACAGGGCTCCGAGTGAGAGGTGTCAGCACCCTGTCTGCCTGCAGTTTGCTCTGTGCTCCCGGCTCCAGCAGTGCTGCATCCCTGTGCAGCTGCACTGCTCTGCAGTGTTTGGAAGCCCATCTCCACGGATCCTGGGAGATGCTCCCTGCAGGCAGTGCTCCAGGCATGACAGCATTTGAGCCTTTTGGTTTGTTTTCAGAGTTGGGAAGTGCAGAGGAAACCCCACGTCCTCTTCTTCAAGAAGGCACCTTCCTTTCCTCTGTTCCATCTCCAAGTCTTTGAGGAAGTGAGGAGCGTTCAGCTCATGGGAACGTTCAGTCCAGACCTGGGGATGGGTTTAATTGGTTGTAGGGCTGCTGTTGGTGTCCGCTGCCCTCGTGCCACGGGATTACAGGATCACAGAATCACGGAATTGTAGGGGTTGGAAGGGACCTCTAGAGATCATCGAGTCCAACCCCTCAATCACAGATTGGAGCTCTGTGCTTTGGGATCAGAGGATGCTGCTGCAGACAGAGCAGTTCTGCTGTGATTTGGGCTCTGCAGGTTAGGAATCCACAACGCAGACAGCAGGCACCGTTCCCTGATGTTTGCCCTGTTTGCCCCCATGGGAAGGGCTGATGCTCAGAGGGAGCGCGGCGCCTTTTGACGAGTGAAAATCCGTTGTCTGATTAAATATTCATGGCACATGATTGGCAGCACCGTGCGGGCTGAGTGGCAGGGTTAATTACTGCCTGGTGACACGGCGCAGTGCTGCATGGCGCAGTGCAATGTGCTGGGAGGCTCCCAGAGCAGCCCCACGTGCTGAAGGAGCCGCGCGAAGGCATCGGCTGCTTTTACCTTTTTTTCCCCTTCTTCTTTTTGCCGTGTCCTCTGCATATTGATCAGAGCAAAAAGAGGAGCTCTGCGGGGCCCTCCTTGGCTGAGGACATCGGTGCTGCGGCTTTCCAGGGCTGGAGTGAATAACAGAGATGAGAACAATTTATGAGGTGACCCTTAGGAATAATTAGAGTGGGGAGAGATTCTTTTGACCGATGCTCAGGGAATGGCAGCTTTGGGGGATTATTCAGAGCCCAGAAGGGCTGAGGTCCACCCATGGCTGTGGCATCCCTGCAGTGAGCATAGCCATGCAGTGCTGTCCCTCTCTGGGGACCACAGCTGGGCTGTGATGCTGGGCTGCATTTAAGAGCTGCGTTCCAACTGGGGGAGATGGAGACATCAGGCACAGACCGAGGCAGATTTCGTTGTTTTCTAGAAATCATTTTTTATTTAAAATTTAAAACCATATTACTTCATACAGCAAACTGTGCACTTTGATATATCACAGTGTCTTAAAAAGGAAAATAATTGGAATTTTTTCTTTTTTTCTTCTTTTTTTTTTTTTTTTTTTTTTTTTTTTTTTTGGAAATTTTATTTACATCAGCCTAGAATGATCAGCAAGTAACACAGTTACTATGAAACCAAAATTGTTACAAAATGTTTACAAAAAACTATATTCATAGAAATTCTGCATGTCCACAAAGGAAATTCCCCTGAATGTCAAGGAGACCAGTTTTTATTTTTTTCTATTTTTCCTTTTTTTTTTTTCTGCACTCTTTTCCATCGTTGTTGTCAGTTGGTTATTTTGTTTTTTTGTTGTCGTTTTCCCTTTTTGTTTCTTTTTGTCCACTCTTCTGTTTGACAAAGGTGTGGGCAGTGCAGTGCATCCCACACCGCAGCGCTGTGGGGCTGAGCGGCGTCCCTCCGTGTGCTGACTCCGTGGGTTTGTAGCGTTGGTGTCTTGACCCAAATCTCAGCAGATCAGCCTAAATGGAAGAGCAGCCCCAGAGGGAGCTGCCCTTGTGTCCCTGCTCTGTCTCACAGGAGACCTGGAAGGAGAAAGCAGGTGAGGAAGGGACAGTGAAGGGGAATGGGGACGCTGTGGGTACAGTTCCGTAGCCCTAATGGGTTTTCTTCATTTTCTCCTCACTTTTTCAGTCCCTCTGCACACCAAGCAAGGAATGAACCTGCTTGAGGGTTGGAAGTCACATTCCTAAGACATGAGTCGCTGGTAGCCACGAGCAGGTCACAGGGCAGCTTGCAAAAGGCTTCGATGCTTTGTCATCACAGCTGCGCCTTATGGGGTCTCCCCTCTGCCATCTGCCAGGTTCCTCACTGCTGCCTGCACAGCATTGCACAGCCCAGCCCTGGCTGCATCCCAGCTGCGTTCCCTCTGCATCCCAGCTGCATCCCAGCTGCATCCCAACTGCATCCCAACCTGCTCCAGCAGTCAGCAGCGATGCTGAGATCAGGGCTGCCCAGCGCAGTGAGCAGGGCTGGGGGGGCCGTGGGGCCGATGCTGTCTGTGCTGTGTGTGCTGTGAGCTCGGCAGCACAGTGCTGTCAGCAGAGCTGGGAGTGAGCAGGATTGTGATGGTTGAACCACACAGGCACGTGGAGAGCTGGTGTGTGGTTGGAGAGAGAAGGGAGAAAGCAGAGCCGCAGCGGTTTGTCTTGCTGGCCCACAGCACGAGCAGCGCTGGTGCTCACCTGTCACTCTGGGGCATTTGTGAGTAAAAGGAAATTGAACTGGTGTCAAAGATGAATAACTGGTGCTCACGGCAGAAGCGATATTTAGCTCAGTAACAAAAGAGGTCTGCGGAGAAGCAAAGTGAATGCTGGTTTGGGGGTGGTTTGCTCTCAGGAAATGTAAAGCAGGTTTCAGGCTTTTTATCTTCGTTGTGGTTGTAAAAATCTCTGTCTGATGGCTTATAAATCTGCAAGGGGAGCAGCACCCTGCCCAGCCCCAGGGTGGTGAGGAGCACTGGTGCATCGGCTCAGGGAGCAGAGCTGTGCTCATGGTGCATCCTCAGCCCGTGGGTGCACAGTCAGCAAACTGCAACCATAATGATGTGCACTGAGGTGGCAGCTTTCAGCTCTGACTTTTCACGATTTCTATGAAAAGGTGGAAATAAATGTAAATTCTTTGCATACCTCTACTTGAGTCAAACTATCCGTTCTTAGTTTCGGGTCTCTATGTTACTTCTTTACATCAGGGGAGAATAAAATAAAGACAAATTCTGTTTTGGGGGGGGGGGGGGAAGAGTTGTCTCCCCTTGATCTAGGTTGCTAGTTGGGATCAGCTCCAAGGAAACTTTCCTGATGGAGGGTGGGAAGAAGCCCCCCGTGCTGTGGGATGCTGGGCAGGGGCTGGGGGCTGCGCTTTTCTTCAACACCAGCATCTGCACCAGAGCTTTGAAGCACTTTCTGCAGTGCTCATGGTGCTCGGGGTGACAGTGGGTCTGCTTGCTTCTTTTTGCAGTGGTTGGGAAGAGATGGGTTGTGTTCCCATGGAGGGACGGAGCGGAGCGGAGCTGCTCAGCGTTCCTTTCGGTTAGCAGAGGGGTCTTTGGTAATTCTGACTCGATTGGTGCTCAGGACCAGCCTTCTGGGTTAGCGACCTGAAAAGAAGAACACAGTGCATGGAAGATTCCTTAAGAACACATGAGTGCGTTTGCATGGAGCTGTGGGTGGGTGAGAGGCACTGGGCTGAGCTGCACCGTGTGCTGGGACCCCACCGGGATGCTCAGGTGTGAACACAGAGCTGCGGCCAGCTTCATGGCACCCGTCCTGTCCTCCTCTGGGATACAGCTCTCCTCCCATCTCTGCTGCAGCCCATGAGCTCTGCTGCCTGGCAGCAAGGGGAGGAACTGGGCTGTGTGGTGTGGGGCGTTGGGGCAGCCCCAGGTTGGCAGCAGTTCTTTGCAGTCCCCACACACACCATGTCAGCCCCTTCCCGCCTGGCTGCAGTTCCGTTCCAGCTTGCTGGGCTGCCTCTGCTCCACCAATGGCTGCTGGGGTGCCTCCTCCATGCCAGCAGCTGCAGTGCGTCCGGAGGCTTCTCCTGCCCCTTTCTCCCAGGTGTGCCATGCACACCCGATGGACAACATGTCCCTTTATTGCCATGCTGGAGGAGCTGTGCTCGGGGGCTCCTCGCTGCCCGCTGGGGCTCAGTTTGGCTCAATTCAGTTGTGCCTCCGCGTGTTCTCGGTGTGTAAACATCAGACTCTGGTGGGGCGTTGGGCTGCACGAGGCCAGGGAGCAAAGCTGTAAAAAAATGAGGAATGAAAAACAAGAAAAAACAAAACAGAAAAGCCCCGAGACCCACAGTGCAGTCTGTGCTTTGACGTTGCTGCTTCTGCGCCGGTGATGGATGCAGCTGTGTCGAAAGGCCTTGTTCTCGAAATGAACCAAACCAAGCTTTTTTTTTTTTTTTTTTTTTTTTTTTTTCTCCTGCATTTTTTCTGTCTTTCTTTCTTTTTTCCCTCTTGTTTTTTTTTTTTTTTCCAAATCCTTTCTTCCCCCACTTCGGAGCAAATCCTTTGCACATCCTTCCCTCCCGCCCCCAGTTTCTGCTGCCTATGGGAACACAGGCGTCAGGCCGGTGTTGCAGCTCATGCTGTCCTTCCCTGGCAGCCGGCGGTCGTTGAAGGTGTGCATGTTGATCACAGCATCTGCCTTCACCATGACGGGTGGGGGTGGTTTGTGCTTGACCCGGCGCTGGCAGGTGAGTGACAGCCGGATCTCATCGGCCACCGCGCTGCAGAAGGAGCGCTGCGGAGAGGAGGCACAGAACGCATCGTTACCACCCCGTGCCTGCAGTTTTGGAGCTCATCTCTGCAGCAGCAGAGGTTTGGGCCGTGCTGAAGGCATCAGGTTGGATATTAGGTGAGATTTCTTCTCCAAAGAGCAGTGATGCACTGGCACAGACTGCACAGGGAGTGCTGGCGTCACCATCCATGGAGGTGTTCAGAGCTGTGGGGATGTGGCGCTGAGGGACATTGTGGGCATGGGGGGTGCGGGCTGGGGTTGCTTGGGGGCTGAGAGGGCTTTTCTGACCTCAGTGACTTTGTGATTCTATGATCAGCTGTGCTCAGTGGGACTTGAGCTGTGTGCAAGCTTTGGGGTTGACTCTCTCTGCTTTGGTAAGGTTATACCTTGTGTGTGCTAACTCCTGCAGGAAGACAGAGCTCTGGAGGGTTTGTGTGATGCTGGTGGGGGCTGGTAGGGTTATGCATCAGAGAGGCAGAGTCCTGCTGCACTTGCCAGTGAGCAGTGTCTGCACCTGTCTGCCCTGACACACAGGCTGAGTGCTTTGCCATGGTTTTGCTGTGGATGCATTTCCCATTGCAGCACCGCAGCACGCAGGAAGGACATTCCTACAGGCTGCCTTTCAATGCCATGGGCTCTCATTGTGCACAGGATGGGACGGGCAGGGAGCACAGGGAGGGCACCTAGGGGTGCTGTGGCTCTGCCCTATGCAGGGGGCTCAGGAAAGGGAAATCCTCAGCCCAGGGCTAGCAGGGAAGTGTGGGATTGGTACCTGCTCACGTTCCGCCGTCTTCCGCAGCTTGTAGATGAACTCCACCATGGCCACAAAGACCGACAGCACCAAACCTGCTGCCAGCACGATGAAAATGCCACCAATGTTCTGGATGCCCAGGGCACTGGCCTCCTTGTTCTCATCCTCAGGGCAGCCGTTCCCCCGCCACCACTTCTCCTTCATGACGTGCAGCTTGTCCTCCTCCTGCAGCTGCAGGATGGCGATGGTGATCTTGTCCCGGTACGGTGAGCCTGGGGGCAAACAGCACAAAGTGGGGATGACCAGGACCTCCAGATCTCTCTTTTGGAAGGTGGTCCGTATGAACTTTGGTGTTTGGAAATCGGCTGTTGGCAGAGGATTGTGTCCCTACAGCCACTTACCCATGGGGGTCCCAATCCCGTAGCCTTTGGAGTCGATGAGCCCCCCGACCTGGGTGAGGTTGCAGTTCCTCTGGGTGATGTACTCGATGGTGGTGGATTCCATCAGCAGGGCGTAATCAGCCGTCAGGGTCCGCTGGATTCCTTCCTCGTTGTTCTTAACGAGAGCTGTGGGTTTGCTGCTCATGAAAGCCCACATTTTTTCGAAGGTCGAAATTTTGGATTTCTGGGAAAATGATACCAAAATAAGAATTAATGTTCTATTTGCTGGGGAAAAGAAAAAAATTGCATTTTTACAGTTAAAAAAAAAAAAGAAAATGACAGTGAGAGAAGACAGAGAATGTTTTGGAGGATCTGTTTTTCTCTCTCTCTCTCACATGCTCTGTTGTATTTCTGTCTTTCCCCAAGCACCACAAGGAAACGTCTCCTCTGAGGTACGTGCAACTGCCAAACAAATTTAATGTACCCACATAAACAGAGGCTTGGAAATATTCGAGAAGATTGTCTTATGGTTAAAAATAGGCTCTGGTATTCTTCCACGAGCAGCAGGCGTTCTGTTAGAAAGGAGGAGCATGCTGTCTAGCTTGCTCTCTGTACAGACATGTTTTTCTTCTAGGAAATGTGTTGGTGAGAAGAAGTGTGGCTCTTTTTGGTCTTTCCATAACATCTTAAATACAGCCTTTGTCTGTGACCACGCTCTTGGTTGGCTGCTGTGCTGGGGACAGGCACAAGGCTCATCCTGCACACGGTTCTGGCTGCTGCTATCCATGTATTTATATAGGGGAAAATGAGCTAAGCCAGGCAGTCCCTCTTTATGATTGATATTTCGGACGCTTTGCCTGTCCGCCTCCTTTATTCAGCACGTGGGTTTGTGGCTGTGCTCACCCATCCAGCACCCCAGCAGTGCCACGTGGTGACAGAGGCCATTCCTCTGCTGCTGACCCATGGGCTCATCCCTGCTGGAACAGCCACGGGCTCGCTGATGTCAATTAGAATTCACACTCGTTATAATCCGCTGATGAACCTGCGGTGCAGGAGCGAGCTGCATTCAGGAGGCAGGATAATCTCCCTCGCCTGAAAATCCGGTCCAGTGCCCGTGAGCTAGATTTGTGGCATCTATCAAGCCTCAAAGAGCAGCAAGAAATGTCGCCTCCAAAAGGATTATTAAATATCTGTGCATTACGATGGGTAATTGAAATGAACAGCGCACTCGAGTTGCCGATAACGACTTGTTTAACATTTATATAGTTCAGATCAGAGGCCTCTGGGTTCACTGGCTCTCCCTTTTGCTCTTTCTCTTCCTGCATTTAATGCTCCTTGGGTGTTGACACAGGGCTCTTAAACAACATCAGTGTTCTCCCAGTTTAAAGCGCAGAGCAAAATAAACTGGCAAAAAATCAATAGGCTGCATTTAGTGAAGCTAATAGGACTTGCATGAGGCATTGTAGCTCTTCAGGCAGCTTAAATTACATGAGACAGGACTGCTTGGAACAGAAAAAAAAACCCACTTTTCTCTTCTCTGCTCTTCTTAAATCCCTTCTTTTGACCTGCTCAGGGACTTCATTGTGTGGAAATAGCAGGATGGATGCTGCATGTCTCCAGCACGGAGTCCTGGGCTGCAGACCTTCCTGTTCGCTGCAGCCCCAGCCTTGTGTCTGCCCAACAAGCTGCTGAGGCCTCGTCCTCCCCAAACAGAGCCCTGGGGTGAGCTGTGGTTGCAAAGGCAGCTCAGCACAGCTCAGCATAGCTTGGTGCAGCTCGGCACAGCTCTGCTTTGGCTGAGCTCTGCAGTCTGCAGCCCTCCACCTCCCCACGGGGAATTTATTTCCAGTTAGTTTCTTTAACTCGGCTAACAGGAGATAAGAGCAGTCCCTCTCCAAGCGAAAATTCGGCAGCTGTAATTCTCAGTGCAGCACCAGCGGTTTGATAGAGCTGGCTATTTGTTAGAAGTCCAATTTAGAAGTGATTGTCAGTCATGGTGAGAGCAGCCATCAATCAGGCGTTGCAGGAGGAATGGGGAGCTGCAGCTCACACCTCACAGAGCACTTAGAGGGGCCTCATCCGTCTATGGGATGTGGGTGATGTCCCCTGGGAGCACACCATTGCCATAAGCAAACCCGTCCTCGTTATGCACAGTAATTCGTTAGCAGTAAATGGATTGTGTACACGTTGTGGGATGTGAATACAGCTCCTGGAGGTGTTCAAGACCAGGTTGGATGGAACTTGCTGACCCTTGGGGTCCTTTCCAGCCCAAGGCATGCTATGGTGGCAAGCAGCCCCTGCCCTGGAGCTGAGTGAGGGGCATGCAGAAGTGGGCAGCAGCCCCACTGTGTGCAGGGAGTGCAGGAACTCGATGCCTCTGAGCTCATTCTTTAGAGTCACAGCTCAGGAGCTGCCTTTAATAACCAATGCTTCAAGAGCAGTCACCCAAATAAATTAATGGAATAGTTTAGAGGAGGCAATATGAGGCATCTTGCCAAGACATATATGCTTTTTTATCAGTGAAATTGGCAAGAAAGTAACTTTCAGGCTGACGATTTTCAATTCCAGCCTGTATGAAAAAATAAATTGATTTTCCCCAACTGAAGATACTTACTCTGGAGGATTTAACATTTCTGCACAAGTGAATGTATGTGTACACACATCCACACACCCTCACATTAAGCCCCACGTTTGTTCAGAGCGAGACAGCATCTCCTGTACGATATGAAGGATTCCTGGCATGATCCGCAATGAAAGCGAGATGCTGCTCCCAAATTAATTGATCTGTTTACTCCTGTAACTCAATCTGCATCGCCGGGAAATAAATAGCTGCTCCAAGGTTCTTCTCATGAAGTCGCAGTCTGCTGATGCAGTCGGGAAGCTCTCAGTGCTGCGGTCTATGGGGGGGTTGTGGGGGTCTCAGGGTGGGCAGCAAACAGCTCTGCCAGCTGCCCATGCGTGAGGGCTGAGTGGGTGCAGCATCCCCTGTGCTGTGCCTGTGTGTCAGAGGGCAGTGCTGGCATTCATCTCCAAACAGCAACGGCACAACGCAGGGAAAGGGAAATGTGCTGCAGCACCGAGCTGTGCCAAGTGCCCATTAGAAGCCCAGAGAATGATTCTGATGCATAATGATAGGAAGCTATAAAGATGCTGTGTCCTTGGTTTAAAAAAAAAGATAGTTTCCTTTTATTTCCATATAAAACTCTTATTGGAAGGAGTAGTTAAAACGCCCCAGTAAAAGGCTGCGTCTCCCAGTGGCTGCTCCTTCAGGAGGCAGCACTGTGCTGCTCCAGGTTCAGCCAGCAGCCATGGTGAGGAATCCTACTGCTGACCATCAGAGACCCTAAAAGACCCCCACCACACACAGACTGAGCATTTGCAAGGAGACAGAACCCTGCTTCCATGATTTAAGGGGAGTATTGAATGCATACTGCCCAGGAAAACCTTTGCATATTCAACACAAGCACTGCATGTAAGCTGAATATCAGTTGTGCAAGGCACACGTGGTGGTGTGCAAGGATCCCCTCGTGCACTTGGCACTGAGAATAAAGCATGCCTCTGTGTTCTGCCGTGGCCTTTTCTTGCAAGACAGCTTTTTAAGGTCACCATTAAATTTAAATTCCTCTCCAAGCTGGGATGCTCATTGCTTAGGTTAATCACCCCTCATTTCGATTCCTTTATTCTCTTGCTCTTTTCTAAAAGTGTGTTTTTAAAGGCCAGCTGCGGTTCCAAAGGTCTTTTTAAGTCTCTGGGTTTCTTTCCATTTTTGAGGCAGCAGTGAAATATGAATGCTCTTGGCACCCTCTCCGCAGTGTTGGCTAACTTCTGAAATTATGTTTTAAGCAGCAGAAATAAACGTGACTTGATTCTGAAGCCTTGGTGGCATTGCCATGCATGGGGCTTCAGGAGGTAACGTGAGCAGGGGCACCATGGGGCAGGAGGGGCATTTTGGCTGCACACAGAGCAGTGTGACCCAGGATGGAGGAACAACAGTGGGGGAAGTGTGGAAATGGGGATTCTTAGGGAATGAAGGAGTTTTCTGTAGGCTTTAGTGTAAGGAGCATCCATCCTCTTTGCTGTAGGTTGGAGCATCTAAGCCTGTGCTGGGTACAGCCCCCATTGCTGCAATTTCATAATTGCAACTTCAATTAGCAACTGGGAGAGAAGGATTTAGCCATGATGTGAATCTAGGTAAGCTAAAGCGACAGGGTTAATGTCTTAATGAAGATGGCAGGCAGGAACAACCTGCTGGAGAGGGGGGCAGCATCCCGAGCCGGGTCTCACCTTGAAGAAGGTCATGGTTGCGCCGTCCTTCACAGCCCCATACTCGATTTTGGTTTGCTTTGCCAGGTCGTCTGCTGAGTCAATGGGGGATTCCATCCTCTCCACCGTCAGGAAGGCGGCGAGGTTGGCCGTGTAGGACGAGATGATGATGAGGGTGAAGAACCACCAGATGCCACCGATGATCCGCGTGGAGAGAGCCTTGGGCATCAGCTCAGAGCCTGGGGGAGGGGGCAGGGGGGGATGGGACCAGAGAAGGGACCTGTTTTATATCCATCATCCACGTGTATACGTACATATACAGCAAGGATTGGGTTTCACTGTCAATCTGTAACAGCTACGCAATTAAAGCCGGCTGCTTCTGAGGCACGTCATCCAGATGCATGCGAGGAGATCAGTGGGTCCCTCTGCCCCTTTCTTGCTGACCTTGGGTACAGTGCACAATTTACAGGAAACATTCAAACCGAAGTAATTAACGAGGCAGCTTTTATGAGATTTGAATAGCAAGGCACTGATGAACTTTGATGAGTGTTTTGTTCTGCCATTTAAAGAGTGCTTTGCTTTTATACGGATCACTTTTCAAAGCGCTCACTCCAGGGAGTGTGTTCAAATACACAAGGTTTAAAAAGAGAAATCAAACACTGAGAGGAAGGAACTATCAGGGTCCGGTGCTTTGAATGGTGGTTAGAAGTAGGGGAGCTGGAGATGCTGCTGCATGAAAGGCGTAACAGGACTGGAATGACTTTTACTGAGCAAACATGAAGGACTAAATGGGCTGTGCTATTTTTGTAATCACCCAAGACACCTTTTAGAGCCAGGAAAGAGCTCTGGGTTTGAAACAGCTGCATTTGGAGGATACAACCAACCTGGAATTTGCAACAAAGAGCAATTTTGGCTTTGCAGAGCAATTTTGTGCAGCAGCATCAAAGCCTGGTGTGGAGTGCAGCTTTTCTCCTGCCTGAGCGCAGCGAAGAGGCGCAGGGAAGCAAAGCATTGGGTTTCCAGTTTGCTTCAGTTCTTCTCAAGACGCCTCTCCTCTCCATCCCATCCCTCGCCCTTTGATGCACAGGGAAGTGTGACATCAGTCTACCTTTGAAATGTTTTTCTTCTTAGATGTGGGATTGAGTTGAAAAGAATACAGCTCTTTTCATGTATCTGCAGCTGCTGCCCATTGGAGGCAGGTATGGGCAGGAGCCCCACTGCTGTGGGGCAGTGCTGTGGGTCTGCCGCTCGCTGGCTGCCACCACCACTGTGGGATAAATAAAATGGGAAGGGTGTTTGATGTTTTCCACTGATTCCTATTCCTGGATTTTCTGCAATTAGACCACAGCTGTATTTTGCTCCTCATTCAGCACTGCTCACAAGCTCGCTCCGTGCTGTCTTCCTAATGGATTTACTCTATTCATTCCATCTCTATACATTCTTTTTGCTCTGTTGCATCCATAGATACAGCTGTAATCCTATCTGTGCCCGTTTCTAAGCTCCCTGCCACGCTGGTAACCCACACCAGCAGCTCTGGGAGTGCTCCAAAGGGCTCTCAGCCATTTCCCAGTGCACAGAATGACCACACAGGGATGGAAACAGGGACAGATCAGAGTGCACAAAGCTCTGTCTTCTGCAATAGATCTGAGATAACATATTTAAACACATGGCTGAACTAACAGAGCTGGAGGGCTGCTGCTGTGTGTGGCACTGCCCCTGCACAACCTGCACTGCGATTCCCAATAGCTGCTCTGGAGCTGCTCCTTCCAAGATCTGCACGTGTCATTAAGAGTAATTACTGTTAGCAGGACACATGTGAGCTGGCTGTGCCCTGCAGGGTGAGCTCATGGGATGGGCTTTGAGCCAGCGCCCAAAAAAAGGGGGAAAAAAAAAAGGCTGAGATGCTCAGTGCTGCTCTCACCCAGCAGAAATCTGGGGGCTCTGTGGGCACACGGATGTAGGAACCCCATTGTGGGCTATGCCTGATCAGAGCAGCCCCACTCCCCATCCCCTGACAGCTGTGCCCCGGGGCTGGCAGTGTCCCTTTGTGGTGTCTGCTTGGATCTGACAGACACAGCGATGCTGTCTTGTTCCTGTCACATAGAAATGAAGCCGTACGTCTGAAAAGCCGCGGTGTGGGAGAAGCAGCAGGGAGCTCTGTACCTTGCTGCATCAGCGCGCCCATCCCGAACCAGAAGCTGTTGAACAGGGTGAAGTTGTTCTCCACGATGTCCGAGCCGGGGTTGCAGGGATGTGCATCGTACCACTCGTATGGGCTGAACCTGTGGGGACGCAGAGCAGGAGCTCATGAGCTGGGATGTGGCACAGAATACAGGCCATGCACAGCCGGTGCTGCGCGGGGCTGCTGCTCCATTTGCCCTTGCAGCTCCTTAAAAGAAAAAGGCAAATTCAGTGCCAGGTTTTGGGCAGTAAGCAGCGTGGCTGTGAGGCTCTCTGTCCCACACTGCTGCAGAGATGGGACGTGACAGATGTGGGAGCAGCTGGGATCCTGTGCCTCCGAGCAGAGGTGCAGCGCTGATCCTGCAGGTGGCTCTGGTGCAGGGGACTCTGCTCGTGCCTGTGGGATTGCACCCAGTGGAGCTCCTCACAACCCCACAAGCAGCAATTCTGTGTGTCAGTGCTCACTGTGGGCACACAGGAGAGCACTCCTTCTCCAGGGGGAATCTCCATGGACAGCCCTCTATTCACGGGCAAAACAGAAGGAATTCAGTCATCTCTGCACACATCCTGCCCAGGAGCAGTCCATAGGATCTGTCTCTGTTAGCGAGGAGCTGGGGTGGATGCCCCATAGGAGGGATGCTGAAGTCTATAGAGCTTACATTTTTTACATTTTACAAATATTTACATTATTTTAGAGTCCCAGATGTTGCAGAGATTAAATTAAAACCATAATTGACATAATTGTTCTTGAACCAGGCATTAATTATCATCTCCTTCTGAAATCCCTATAGCTTTGCAGCAACCCCATGGTGGAGCCCAGCCTGCAGCTCACGCTGGGCAGTGTTCCCCCATAACCCATGTTGGATGTGCTGGAGGTTTGGTGCTTTGCTTCTCGTGTCCACAGGCATGGAGGGGGATGTGCTCAGAGCACAGAACAGCTCTGTCCCAACACAAAGAGCTCACGATTCAAGGAGCTGCCCCAACCTCTGCTTGCTGCAAGCACCTCTCACAGAGCCCAAACTCTACAGTGCAGGATGGAGCTGTGCAGGGGATCCTTGGAGCCCCCACCACCCCCCTCCCTCTGAGTGGTGAAATGTGAGAAAATCAGAGAGGAAAAGCAAACACTGGGCTGAGCTGCGCTCTGCCTCATCTGTTCAACCTGCTGTCAGTGTGTGCTGTGTGAGCGATGCTGCCTGAGCCCCAGCTGTGGGGTAGAGGTGGAGTTTGGGGCTGGATGGAAAATTTCTCAGGCTGCCCGTGGTGGGCAGTTAGACAGAAAGGAATTGCTGAGATCAAATGAGCCTGGCAGGTTGGCACGCTGCAGAACTTCAAGGTCTCTGAGTGAGAACCTACCGATGCTGTTCAGATTACAGGGAAATATTCAGAAAATTGCAAAGCAGCGACCGCCTTCGGTGCTTGAAAAGCAGCAGGACCATTAAAAGAAGGGGTGGGTAAGGAAGGAAGCAGTGAGCACTGCTTGGTGACCCCATGCAGATGCAATCTGGGCTGCTTGGGATGTGCCGTGGCCCAGCATCCCTCTTCCTCAGGTGCAGAACAGGGACTGAGAAATATTTCATCAAAACCTCTGATTACTTTCTTGTCTCTTTTTGGCGGGGGAGCATTTCAAAGAAGGCTTAGTTAAAGGTGAGATCTAACACGAAATGCTTCTGAGTCTAAATTGCATCTCCAGAGAAATCTCCCATGAATCACCCGGTCTTGATTGCAATTAAGATGAGTGTTGATCCCCACCCTGCTGCGCTAGAAGTGATGGGTGGTGGCTGTGACCCCACACTGTGTCCCCTCACAGGAGATGCCACGGAGCTGTTGGCATTGTGGTTCTCCAGGGCTGGGAGCAGAAAGGCTGATTAAAGGGGCAGAGGATCACGTCCATCGTTCCCTGCCTCTGAGCAGTCCCTGGGTTGGCTGCGAGCGGCACTGACCTATGGCTGTAACAGCAGCACATGACCCTGGTGCCTGGTTTGGAGCTCACAGCTCTGAGTTCAGGCTTTGTGATGCTGAGTGTTTTTTTCTCCGGAGGTTGGAATCTGAAAGGCCTGGCCAGGGTCAAAAGCAGATATTGGCTGTGTTGCCTCTGAGTGTGATAAATACATCCCATATTTCCCCCATGAAAGCTCTTAACTCTCTGTCGTTCCTGCAGAACCTTAGCTACGTGGAATGCTTGATGTTCTTAAGAGAGTCTGAAGGCAGAAGGAGCATCAGGAACAGAACTGATGGAGAAGAAGCTGTTTGTAGGTCTGTGTTTCAGCCCCTGTGTAGCCCACACAGTGCTGTGCAGTGGGGCTGAGCAGTGCTGAGTCTCAACACAAGTGGGGGCTGTGGGGGTCAGGGGCTGCCAGCACTGTCCTGTACTGCAGTGCCTTGTGTGGTTGCAGAGTGCACAACAAACACGCTTTGGAAGAAGAATCTGAGTCCTCTGAGCTGGGTTTGGTACTCAGATGAGTAGGGAGAAATAAACTCATAACAGTTAAAACTGTATTTGAATTCTAATTCCAAGCTGTGCGAGCATCCCTATAATTGATGGCATTCGAGCCAAAGACGTTACGGCAGCAGAGTCCATCTAGCTGTGCTCTGCATGGCTGACAGAGACATAAAGTGAAGAAATTCCATTAATCATCGCAGTATTTCTCCTTCCTGTAATTACCAGGGTTCTCTGTACCCGGGTGAACACCTGCCTGCTGAGAGTACCAGCACTGGGGGCTCAGTGCCTTCTGCCCTGGCCCAGGGCTCTGCCACATGGCAGAGGTGCATTGCAAGGACAGGGAGGGAGAATGCTTCCCTTACAGCCTGCAGCCCTGGGGACCTCTGGTGCCATCAGGGGACGTGAGGCCCCTGCAGTGGGGGGTCAGGGGTGGAGAAGCTTTGCCCCCAAGGTGGGCTGGGGAGCGCTGGTGCTGTCTGCCAGGCAGGGATTCCTCTGACAACTGCTGTGATGTGTAATTAGGATATTACACAGTAAACTTAGGAAATCATCTCTAAAAGCCTCCAAGGACCTGAGGGAGGTTGAAAATTGCAGATTTGTTGGAACACGAGGGTTAATCGGTTCTAGTTACTGCAGTTTCATGTTTAATCTCTGCTCTGACTGCCTGATGGATGGCAGAGGCTGAGGCAGGGGCTGCCTCCTACATTGTGCTGTGGGGAGGCACAGCCCTGGGGGGAAGCAGGGGCTCCTGAAGCACTGCTGCATGGCTAGAGGTGTGCAGCAGGCTTCTCTGGGCCTCACCCCACATATCTGAGCACCTAAGGAGTGTACAGGGCCAGGGATATGGCCAACAGCAAGCAAAGGCTTTGTTCTGCTTTGAGGAGGTGGCATCATGTACTCAGAGGAGCCCTGGACTGTGAATCTCATCAAAGACGCTGTGAAATTAATAACACATGCAAATGTATGCAAATTCTGCTGCTTTTAAATATAGAGGTTTTAAACATGTTAATTAGATGCATATTAATTTCTGTAAACAGACACATTGTCGGGTCCGTAGCAATGCGCTCTCCGTTCTTTTGCCATTGGGAAGGCTGTGGGGCTGGCTGTGCCCTTGCTGGAAGTGGGCTGTGCAGGAGGGGAGGCACTGATTGGAATGCACAGAGTAGGGTCACTACAGGGAAGATAAAAGTTGGGCCCGTTTTGGTTTAACACAGAGCAGTGCCACAGCTGAGCACAATGCCATCTGCACTCTGCAGAGCCACGGATGCCCTAAGACCCTGTGCTGCAGCTGATGCTGGGATCTCCCTCTGTGGGAAGGGCAGGAGTGGAGTGGAGCAACGGGTCATGGGCCAGGGGTAATCTCATTAATGAAACAGGATTAACATCGTGGCTCCTGTGGTGCAGTCGGATCCCTGCAGAACTCTGCGGGGTGTGGGGAGCAGCGGGGCCCTGTGGGCATCCCCTTACCTGGCTATGACAAAGAGCACGCAGCTGACCCCCAGGTAGGCGAGGAGAATGTACATCCAAATATCAGGAGACAAAGGGTTGAGGAAGGAAAACACACTGGGGTTGGTCCCGTTGGGCTTCCGGTACAGAATGCTGACCCCCAGGGTCATAAAGGGCTTGGAGAAGTCTATCGCTTTTTCCCGTACGTGGGTGATGGTGAGAGGAGCAACAGCCAGGTCAGCTTTCTGTGCACGGCACGGGGAGAGACACAAAGGGAGAGAGAGAGAAAGAAGCCATTAGACAGTGAGCATCCTCATCCTTCCAGCCCTGCTCCCCAGCACATGGAGCTGTGTTTGCTGCCTGCTCTGCTCCTGGGATGCAGGGCAGCGGGGCCTCAGGCACAGAGCCTGGATTTCAGCTGGGCTGGGCTGTGGGGAGCCTGGGTTCAGCTTGTTCTGGTCTGCTGAAAGGCAGCATCATAACCCGACCCCAAAGGCTCAGCCTGCACTGCTGGAGTGGCTTGGGAGCCACAGCAAAGCCCATGCTGCAATGGTGCAGAGGTTCTGTCATTGCTGCCTTCACCAGAGCTCTCCAAACCTAGCACTGCGTGTGTCCCAATGTGAGCAGGGGAAGCTGGTGGAGATAGTGAAGGATTTCACTCTTGAGAGAGGGAGGAAATGAGCAGTGCTGCGGCCAGGGCCAGCAGCCACCTGCGTGAGATCCTGCAAGCCAGAACTGTCAGAATGATGGAGCAAGCAGAATGCCGGCCAGGAGCTTGTGCTTTGCCACAGAAAACAAAAAGAGAAAAATCTGCATGGATGCCCAAGGATCAAAACGCTTTTAGCACAGTAATAAAATTTTACCGTGTCATTTCAGCAGCTCCCATGATCTGATGGCAGCCCCACATCCTCAGCAGCACGTGTCGCATACAGACAGAAGGAAGCAGCAGCCCAGGCTGTGCTGTGCCCACAGCTTTCAGGGCAGGACGGGGTGCTTTGATGCCCTTTTTCTCAATGCAGATTTTTCTGGAGGTGGCTCTGATTCAGGCTTTGCTGATGGAGAGGCTGTGGGTCAGCTGGATCAGCCCTCCAAGGGTGCAGCTGCCATTGGTGCCACTGTGCCACCGTGATCTGGGTGTCACATACTGGGCCCTGAATGCTTCTTTCTCCCATCCCCAGCTTTGTGCTCTGCACGGTTAGATGGCTTTTATTAGAAATGAGGAATTATGGTGAGTGCCAACAGCTTAAAGGCCCTTATCCAGCAAAGCCACTTAAGCACACGCTTCTGCCTTCTCGGAGCCTGCACACCCCTCCAAGTGCTACGGATCTCCTCAAGTGCTTCTCTGAACTGAGGCCAGGGAGCCAACATTCTCAACACAGAGCAGGGCAGCCCTGGTGCTGTGCCACTGTGTGCTCCGTGCAGGGGACCTGAGCTCACTGCAGATCTCTGCACTGCTCCCATGGACCGTGCAGTCCCATCTGCAGCTCTGCTCTGTGGGGCCGTGTTGGGCTACAGCTCTGCAGCCCCTGGAGCAGAGCACCAGGACATATATTTATTCAAGAAAGTAAGCTGCCTCGGTGCTTATTTTGCCAATCTGAGCTCAGTGTTTACATAAACTAATTAGGTGTGCGTTGCCTGAGAGATAGGTAAATAGTGCATGCGTTGCTGGGTTATTATCCAGGTCCTTTCTGGCAGCACCCAGACGTTCATCCCCTATCAGGGCATCCCCAGGTGCAGCTGTCCTGCTGGGCACAGCTCTGCCCACCGCTGTGCTGGGAATGCTGGCAGGGAACCCTAGCAGGGAGCTGGGCTGAAGTGGGGAGGGTTGAGGCTCTTCCAATCTTTTCTTTAGGGAAGATCCTCAGAGAGGGAACAGGAACACCTCAGGGTGTCACAGGGATCACAGTGACAGCAACCGAGTTCTTAGGGATGCACCAGGGAGGGAAGAGCGGGGAGCCAGCACAGAGCTGGGGCTGCTCCCCACACCACAGAGAGCTTCAATCAGCCGCTCCATCGGTCTGATCAGTCTGAATGCTCCTAATTAGCAGTGCTGGGCACAGAGGAGGGGTGCAACCCGCTGCTGGGGCTCACTGCCATCTTCTGACACTGAAGTTCCTCCAGGGCATAAATAAGAAGTGAAACAAGAGGAGCCTCATCCGCCAGCAATTGGTTTTCCTGTTGCTGGCCCCGTGGCTCCCAGATGAATCCCCTCTCTGCAGCACTTGAGATAAACACCCACCAGTGCACAGCGCTAATGGGAACGTGGCAATGTGGTGCAATATGTATTTCTGCCAGAATGTACTGTCAATAAATGCCCATTTATTGTGAAAGTGTTAAATCAGCTGTCATAAATCGTCCCTAAGGATAGACATTACATCTTCTCTATAGTTACCATTGGCAGGGATTTCCATTAGAAACCCTATTATTTTTCACGCCTTTTTTATTCCCACAAGAAGTTTTCAGATTGAATGGAAATTTGATATGTACTGTCTCAGCAGAAGACAAGTTTTATTTGTGAACGAGTTTGTGCAAAATGTCCAGAACAATTCACGCTGTGGTTTTATGTGGCTCTGCCCACAAACAACACGGAAGATTTGCAGCCGTTCTGTTGGCAGACAGCTACGATTTAGAACCGGGATGGATGGGCCACGGCGCGCAGCGCAGCTCTGCTTGTATCAATAATAATTCCTATGAATAAGCAGCAGTAATAGCTCAGTGCTGATGCAGGGCAGAGATGTGCCATTGCCAGCTCGCTGCTCACTGCCTACGGATGCAGGGCAGGGTGGGTGATGCTGCGCAGGGGGAGCAGCAGGCGGGAGCAGGGCAGAGAGTTGCTTGCTTGGGGCTTATCTGCTCCTGGGGGCACAAATGGGGTCAGGCTGTGAGCGACTCTGACTGCTGTTGCTCTTCCTGTTTATGCTTAAGGCCAGAGTGAAACAAAGCAATTGCACAAAGGCGGATTGCCCAAGGCATCGCTGCCTATGGGCAGGCATGTCTGGATCAGAAGGGACAGCGGAAGGATGCGCGACTCCAAAGGCAGCAGTGCAGCAAGCTGTGCAAACAGCCCATCCTCTGTGCACTGCTGTGAGCTGAGCACCACCACACCCCAAAACTCATTTGTCACACCTCCTAAGCAGCCCCACTGCCTGGGCATCTCACAGCACTAGCAGAAGGGCCCGTGGGGTGGGAGCTACCCCTGCCTATGTGCTGAGACTTCCCAAAGACCCCCCTGCTTTGCACAGGTGAGATGGAGATGGCAGAGGACGGTCAGCCCTGATGTCAGTCTTGCAGTGTGGGCAGCGCTGTTCCCATCACTGTGTCTGAATGCCATCTCCAGCACTTTTCATAAGAGTTATGACATGGGTTCAAACCCTCCTGAGCACTGACCAGGTGTTGTTCCTCTCCTTGCATGGTAGGAAGGAGCTCTGCTGCTAAGGAAGGGCCGCATCTGGTTGCAGTTTCATTTTTTAATGCTTTACATAAACACTGCTGTAAAAAGCAATGACGTGTAGATAAGGAACGGAATGGCTTCAGACAGGGTCTGGGCAGTGGTTGTAAATCACTGCCCGGTGTGCACTCAGCCATACCTGTCAGAGTGCAAGCCTGATGCTTGCTTGCAAGGAAACCTGCAAGAAGAGAGGTTTGGCCCTTTGCTGTTGCTGAATGTTAATGTACTGTTTTATTAAGAGGCCAAGAAATGCTTCGGTGCAGACTGACCGTGAATTCAGGGCATGACTTAATGAGGTTGTTCCCCGTATCTTCTCAGCTTGTCACTTCCAGTCTTGGGAAGATCAGAAAAGCCCCTGAGAGCCCTGCAATGTCTTGCAGGACATTGGAAGTGACATGGGTCAGACTAAGTGACAGCGCGGCTGTTGTTCCCCATATCTCATCTCCTGTTCAGAGCTTTTCCCCAGCAGCCTGCAGCAGGGATGCTGTGCTGGGAGCGGGGACCTGCTGTGGGATGCTGTGATCTGGCACGCTACCAGGGGACACAGCCTGTGTCACACATCCATGTCACACATCCATGTCACACACATTGCTCAGGGCACACAATAGCCAGGGCTGTTGTGTAAGAGACCCTTCAATCTGAAGTCTGCACGAACCTGTCTGGAAGCAGAAATACAGAGGCAGATTTGCACAGCCTGTGGCACATTCCCCTGTGAGGCAACGTGTCCTGGTCCCCAGGGCTGTCCTCGTGCGCCCTTGCCATCCTCCTGCCTCTCCAGGATGAGCCATCTAAGGACTGCCGTGTGCTTCTCAAACTGACGGAGCATCACCGTGTCCCTCTAAGGGACATAATCATTATCATCTGCATTTTACAGATGGAGCAAGTACTGCACAGAAGCAACTTGTCCAATGTCATTTAAGGCAGACAAGACAAATCTGGAAACACAACCTAGATCTCTAAGCCCCAGCTCTGCCGTCTCACCGCGAGACAATGCTCTGTTATCTGCTCACAGCAAAGCTCATTTACCGAAGTGACTCACCCAGCAAATGCATCCTTCTCACACGGCCTGGAAGAGCATCACGGCTGCTACGTACAAGAGATTATTTTTGTCTCTTTTCTGCAAGTGCAGCCAATGAATCTGGGAGGTGTCAGTGAGGCTGGGAGGGGGTCCGAGTGCTGCACCACTGGGACAGGGCTGAAGGAGGGAGAGATGTGCTCTATAGCACCTGGGAAATGGAGACCAGAGTGAACTCTGTCCTATCTCTTCTTCCAGAGACCTTCTCCAGGAAGGAGAACTTTGTACAAACGCCACAGCCCTGAGTGGCCCTGAGGGGGGCATGGGGTGTGCTGGAGGCAGAACCCAACTGGGAGCTCAGCATCTGCTGGCTGTGTGTCCTGGCTTCAGGCTAGGTGACCTTTTGGCAGCTGCAAAAGCAGGGTTGCCCTTGGAGTTGCGTTGGCGTCAGTGGGCTTTTGTAAACTGCCTTATTAAAAATGGAGATATGGGGAGAGAGAGCTGTGCCCCATACATTGCCCATGCCCTCCGGCTGTGCCACCCAGGTTTGGCCACGCTGTGCCCCAGCCCCACCGCAGCCCCGTGCCCCACTCACGTGGTCGATGAGCTCCTTGATCATCCCGTTCCACTGACCCTTGTCGTCCTGTGCTCCGTACTTGCCGTCCTCCACCAGGCGGATCTCGTAGGTGAAGCCCAGGATGACAGCCAGCTCCTTCAGCAGGTCGATGCAGTACCCCTCGAAGCGGTCGTTCCCAAACAGGGCCGTGTCAGATTTGCGGAACATGACGAAGGGTTCCTCCTGGGCACGGACAGCACAGACCCCATTATGGCTCAGCCTGGCTCCAGGGTCAGCTCGCCAGGCTGTGCTGGCACGGGGACACGCTGGGAGTAAATTAACTTTGCACAGCGCAGCAGCTAATTAGCAACCTTGTTTACCCCACAAAATTTAATTTTGTCTCTTCTGAGCGGCCAACTGTTTTCCATTTGGTGGGATTTCAGGGACAAAAATATCCATTTCATGCTCTGAAATGAAGTGCTGAGGGGCAGTGCAAGGTCAGAGGGATGAATAAGAGCGCCAGTCCTGCACGGTCGGGTGCCCACCGTGCTGTGGGTCTGGGGCTGAGCCCAGCAGGCTCTGTGCATGGCTGCTGCAGCCCAATGATCCCCCAGTTTGGTTCTGTTCCATTTTGAAGCGCTCCCTATGGGATGCAGTGCTCTGCTCTGGGGAGTGGGGAGGTTGGGGCAGCAGCTCCAACTGGAGAAGTGCTCCATGCCCATGGGGCAACGGGTAGCAGGTGTGGGTGCAGCGAGCGGCACGGCTTGGGATGGCATCAGGCATGGGCAGCCACCAAGGGCAGGGAACGGGGGGCACAAGGGCAGCCCGAGGGGGGAAACACGGAGGGGATGACAGATGGGAATGGCAAAGGCTGAGAAGCAGCGGGCAGGAGCTGGGAGGCAGGCAGAGGTAGCAGCAGCTGATAGATGGCCACAGTGAGGACTGCACACAAGGCTGGTGTCCTTGCCGACGGGGCTGGGCTCCGGCACCGTGCTGGGGAGCAGGGCTGGGGCTGGTGTCTGCCTGCAGCACAGAGCAGCGTTTGCAGAAGCACAGAGCGATGCAGGAGCACCGCTGTGACGGGGCTGAGTTTGGCACGCAGCTCTGTTACGCCCTGTCTCCCCCCCCAAACCTCCTCCCCGGCTTTCTTTTTTATCTCTAGAATTAGTGCTTTGTTTGTGGATCGGTCCAATCGATGGGTCTGGATATAAATACGGCAGCTCCAGAGCAGCTGTAAAGCACTATTAATTTTGGGAAGCGCTGTAGGGATTACATACATATTTAACAGCCGAAGCGCCGAACATTAGCACGGCGCCCGCTTCAGTAATGCATCTGCAGGTCTCAAACATTTCCTAGGGGGTAATTCTGAACTCTGTGAACCACTTATTCACGGACTATTTCACAATTTATTACTGAAAATGGCCAGACATCCAATTCACAAGCTCTCTCGGTTTGCTAATCGATTTCTCAGTGAAGGTGCCCTCAATTTCATAACTTCACAGTTCCCATATTGCTTGGGGAGAGCGGTGCTGGCTGCTGGGGTAATATTTCTCTTCCAACAAGTTGCTGCGATATGAACAAAAAGGGGAAAAAATAACCTTTCGTGCTTCCCCTTCTGAGGCTCCTCCTCTGGCTTTCCGGCACAGCAGGACAAAGGCAGAGTGCAAATGCACAAACAGTTTAAGGATGTGGGTTTTTAGAGCCCGGTCTGTGAGGGCGCAGTGGCTGCAGACTGGGGCTGAGTGCATCCCCTGTGGGCTGCAGGGTCCCCCCACCCCGTGCGCAGCCCCTGGCGCAGTGCAGTTCGTAGGAACTGGTGCTGTCTGCATGTTTTGCAGTCTGTACGTCCTTGCAGAGCATGGGATGAAAGCACTGCCCGAGAGAAGGATATCAGAGGCAGATGGCTCACAGGTCCCCATCGTTTTGCATTGCACCCTGGTCTTGGAGGGTCACCCCAAGTGGACGTTTCCAGGCCCTGCAGTGCATCCTGAGCCCAGCAGATGCCTTCCCCAGCTTCAGCCCAGCTCTCAGCTCTATCTACCCCTGCCCTTCCTGCAGTCCCATGGCCTCACCTCACCCTTGCGGGCTCCTGCACCTCCCAGTGCCCCCCACACATCCTCCTTCCCCTCTCTTCCCCCTCCCTTTTGCTTTGTCACTTCACTTGCACTTGTGCCATAGCTCCTGATCTGGCTGTTGTTTACCTGTATCTGCTGGGGAGCTGTGGCTGCACCCCCTGCCACTGCTCCACACACAGCCCTCAGTCTCACGGATTGCACAGCCTAAAGCTTTCAGCCTCAGAGATCCCCCCAGTAGCAGCTCTCCACCCTCCCTTCCCAAAAATACAGGAGGACCATGTGGCTGTGAGCCGGCTGTCTGGGGTTGGTGCTCCTTGCTCCTTCGTGGTGGTAACTCCACGAACCTTCACTGTATGATACAGCCGTATCCAAACCAAAGCCACTCGTCATAACTCATTAGATAGAAAATAAAAATTCATTCTGATCTGATGCCTGCCATCAAATCCAATAGCCAACGTGCGGACAAAATGCAGCGTGACAGCTGGCAGCAGAGGGGCCCGCTAAGCAGCCGTGCTTTGCTGGGTAATGGCATTACTCAGAGCTGGCTTATCAAAGATGTGCTTAGGAGAGGGAAAGAAACGCGATTGTCACAGCTCAGCCTGGGTCTGGGGCTGTTCCTGGCATCACTGTGCAGAACACAGCATCCCTGATGGGGGCACTTGGCAGCCGTGGGGGTCTCCATGGGGTGTCCTGACTCCACAAGGGCGCATGTGGGGGGCAGAGGGTGTGCTGAGCTCAGGGCAGAGAGGGGGAAGAGTTGCAGTTTCTTACCAGCACAGTGGTGACAATCAGAGATCTGTTGCTCAGTGAGTCCGTGACGTTGGGCCCTCGTCCCTTGGAGATCTCGGTGATGTTCAGACCATTGGAGGGGTTCCATGTACCCACCTGAAAGGAAGCGAGCAGACAGGAGGTGAGCTGCTGGAACACCAGCACTGTTCCCTGGAAATGGAAGTTGCTTTCTTTTGGAAGCAAAGCTGACATCAGCTTGTTTCACCCAACCAAAATCTGCAATTGTCATTCAGCATGGGTCACTGCTTGCTGTGCAATGGGTTGTGTGCTGCGCGGGGCAAAGCTGGGGGAAGGCAGCAGCGTTTGGAGCTGAGTGCACCATTTGCAGCTGCACTGCGTGGGGTGGGTGGTCAGAGCACATTGGCTGTCAGCTTTGGGCCAAAGCAGAGCAGAATCAAAGGGAGCAAAAATATATCCAAATTTGGTTTTAATTCCCTGAGTGGAGCCCTCCCAGGAAGGTGCCAGGAGCTGCGGGGAGCACCACATCTCCTCCACCCCCCTGGCTCTTCCAGGTGCTCTGCTTTTCTCCAGCTGTCAATTTCAATAAGTCGTTAGGCTTTGAAGGTGTCTATTGACCCAGAAATAGCAAAACATGTCTCTATTTAGAGAAGCTGGCTGGGCAGCTCTAAGCCTGTTAACCCAGACCGTGCAGCACCGGAGGCTGGAGGAGCGTGACGGCGCGGTGTGGGGTCAGCAGGCTTTGTAATGGGTGATGCTGCCTGGCAAAGAAACCTCATAAACTCCAGAAGACTTTCCATGAGTGCTGTGAAAGGCTCTGAGTGTTTCAGGTGAAACTCTGCTCTCCGTCTCCCTTCTGTCCCAGCAGCTGCAATGCAAAGGTCAGCATTGCTAATGATGCTAATAGGGGGTCTGAATGAGCCTCGTCTACTCAAAGCTCTGTGGGATGAGGCTTCTTCAGGAAAAGGAAATCCACGGAACTTAAGGCTGAAGTAATGAATTTAACAAAATGACAGAAAGAAAAGGAAAAAGAAAACAAGTGCCTTAAGAGAGCTGTGCGGCTCAGATAGTCAAAGCACTTGTAATTAGGTTTAGTTAATGCTCTGGTAATCCCTGGAACATCCAGGAGGTATCGGGATCAGGAGTGCAATCCTAAAGCTCAACAGACATAAGCTGCTCTGCATAATGCAGAACCCGAGCAGGATTTGTTTGCTGTTCAGCATTCTGTTATTTCAGATTAACCATTGACAGCAGAGATTTGACATCGATACTCGAGAGCCCCTCCTGAGCCCACAGGAAGCTTTCAGACAATGAGGTGGTGAGCTGTGAGATGCCAGGATTGCTGCAGACAAAAGTTGCACGCAGTATGCATGGAGCTGCGGGCGGCGTGAGGCACACAGCACTGATAACAACGCGGTCCTATGGAGCGCGTGGCAGACAGATGTGCAACGTGGAGATGCACTGTGCAGTGCCTCTCCAGCACTCCAGAAAGCTGCTTTTTGGCTGGTGCTGCTTCTTTTTTCGTTCAGACTCTAGGGGGGAAAAAGAAGCAGTCGGGGTACAAAGATCAACGTGTGCTCAGTTTGTGTGAGATGGGCTCCGAGCAAATGGGGCTGGGGGTCACGGGGTTTATCTGAAATAATGTTTTCTTTATTCTGTGCTTGGCACCAACAAATGCATTGCTAGGGGAGGGCTCTGCTGACCTGGAGATTTGTTGCTGCAAGCACAGAGCTACTATGGTGTTGTGAAAGTGTGACGACAGCTTCTGCTGGAGAGAAGGGAGCTGGGATGGGATGGGATAGGAGCTGGGAGCTGGGATGGAAACACTCTGTGAGCACTGCAATTGATCCCAACCCCAACTTGAGGAGGCATCTTCTCCCCTCGGTGGATTGCAGGCTGCTCCTGACTGCTCCCAGCTGGTGTCCCTGTGGGATCCATCCCCTGTCCATGCCCATGGGCACAGGGCTCAGTGCCTTGTCACTGCTGCCAGCCCATCACCTTGTGTGTGTCTGAAAGCAGATGGCTCCAGAGAGGGGATGAATGGCTGCCCTGGAGCTTGCAAACCTGCAGCACAGCCCTTAGTAGGGCCAGCACTCAGCATCACTCTGCAAAGGGCTCTGGGAGCCCTCGGTGTCTTTGTGTGTGGGTTTGGAGTCTGGTGGAGGTCATTGGTGGCCATGAGGCAGCCTCAGGCTTCTCTGTTTTACCTTAAACAAGCAGACCTCACCTTGAGACTGCTGTGTTAGAGGCTTTGGTGCTTTTCTTTTGAAAAGTAATTGGAGAAAAGGGAATGAAATCCCAGTGACCACTCAATGACCAGCATGGTGTCTGTGCCCCTGAGACCTGCGGCAATACAAGAGGCTGAGGCTGCTGGGACAGCCAGAAAACACGCTTTGCTTTTTCTTTATCATCCCTTAAATAACACAGAGGCAAATTAAACTACTCAGCGCATCCTCCAGTATCTAGCCTGTAATAAGTCAGTGCCATTTCCAAGCAATTTTCCTTGCGGAAATCACACCAAGATGATGCTTTCAGGAAGCTGTTTGCTGTTCTGTGAGCAAACCAAGCAAGGAGCTGGGTGGGATGGGTTTTATCCCCCCCTTAGGCTGGGCGAGCAGAGGTTAATGGCTGATCTGAGCATTCCTTCTGCTCCACGCTCTGCCGTGTCCCCAAGAAGTGCCACAAGCACTCCTGCAGCTGGGATCTGTAATCCTCCATGCGCTGCTCCGGGGCCGTGAGTCACAGCAAAGGCGTGGAGAGGAATCAGAGAAATCTTGCAGAATAAATATCCTTCTTATATAAAACCCAGAAAACAGGGAAGCAACGCAACCACCAGCCATCTCCTCCGCATCAGAGCTGTGCTGGGGCAGGACAGACACTGCCTACCTTTTCAAGGCCATCTTCTTTCAGGCTGATGATGTCCAAGTCAAAATCTGTGCGCAGACCGCTGCTCTTGTTAAAGACGATGCGTCCGGTGAGTCCTTCCCACTGGGCCTGGAGGGGAGAGGAAAAACACAGGGCTGTCAGTTGGTATCGTAAATAAGCTTCTTGCCCTCCGCTCTACTATCTTTTAATTAGTCCCACTCCTGGTTCTTTCTCCCCAAAGAACATGATTAATTAATGACCACCTCCATCGCTGTGTTCTGCAGATGGAGATGTTCAGAGCGCTCTGCAGTCCCAGTGCTGGTTTTGTTTGCACCTTTTGTGTCTGACAGCTGTTGGGGCTGTGATGACTCAGTAAAAAACTCCTGCACTCATCATAGCATCCTTGCGGGCTGCATTTATCCTTGCGGTGCTGATAAATGCTGGGCTGCGGGGAGCCCGGCTCTGGGACAGCTCTGCTTGAGCTCATAAATTAAGAGCTGCTTTTGGCAGGATGCTGATGCTCCCGAGGGGAATGGGAGCCTGAATGTCCTGAGCAGTGGGCAGCAGTGGGAGTGCTGGCACTCCTGCAGTGTGACCTCAGCAGGTGGCACTGTGGCCATCGCTGCAGCCGTGCTCACAGTGTGTGGCAGTGCTGCTCAGGGTGCAATAGGGGCACACTTATCTCTGCACTGTGCTGTGTTGGTGCCAGAATGGGAAACGACAGGAGGGCACTGGCGTGTGAGCTCAGGATAATTTGCAAAAGGAACCAACCAAACAAATTATTTACACTGTCTTTTGGCAGCCAGCTGGAGCAGCTTTCCACAGAAGGGAACAAAACATGAAATAGGGGAGAGAGAGAGGCAGAGATAGAAGAGATACAATCTTCAGAGCCGATTAAGAGGAGGTTCATTCTCTGCCTGTGATGGGAGCAATTCCTTTCACTGCTCCCACAGCTGCATGGTTGTGCTGCCCAGGCTGGGTGCAGGGCTGTCCGCAGGGCAAGCTGCAGCACCCTGACACCAGCAGTGTCCTTCTGTCTTTGTGTTTAAGGACCTTATGGGACTCTGTGCCCAACCTTTTAGGTGCAACCCTGGGCATGTGTCCTTTGCTGCAGCTGCTTCCCTGACTTCCTACGCAAAAAGTCACTGCTCCAGAAGTTCCCAAAGGCCAGGGGGTAAAAAGGTGACTTTCCTACAGAGCCACACTGGCAGGTTTGCACCATCTCCCTGCCTTCATTTGTTCTTACAAAGGACTCTTTGCAGCCAGAGCAACACGTGGGGTCCTGGGGAAAGTTTTCATAGCCCTGGAAGCACGAAACCCTCTGTTACATGTGCAGGTATGCCTCACTGCTCCTGCTGCAGAATCTTTGCAGTCATTTTGAGCAATTAGAGCTGCAAATCGGGCTCTCACCTCCTTGATGAAGTTCATGAATCGTCCGCCGAAGCGCCAGGCCTTGTGCCGGTGACACTGCAGGGAATTCACCGTCATCTGCGGGGCGCGCTGATAGCACACAGACACCACGTGCACAGCATCATACAGCAGGGCCGCGTCTGTCTAAAGGGAAGGGAACAGCATTTGTGGCTCTGCAGGGTGCTGGTGACACCCGTGCATACAGGGCAGAGATGCAGCAGGGCGGGTTTCTGTTCTTCAGGCTGAAAGAGCACAGCTCTGTCCTGAAATCAGAGCTTGGCACAATGTCATCTGTCTGCGTGCGTCTATCCGGGCTGCTCCTGATGCTCTAGCTGCTGTGTTGTCAAATGGAGAAGCTAATTCTAAATGTAGGAGATAGAAACAGAGCTTTCTTATTTCATCTGCTTAGTCTAAGGAGGGTAAAGCAGCCTTACATGAGAGCATCTTAGCCATGCGCACATGTACAAAGCGAAAGAAGAACCAGAAAAGCAAAGTGGCTTGTCCCTGTGCATGGAGAACTTTCCAAAATGACCCAGCCAGCACATCACAGCTACATAACATCTGCCTACATTTCAGTTTTTGAACCAGGGAGAACTTTCTGTTTCTGTGAGGTGATGGCTTTGGGTACCATAAGGTGCCCCATCTCTCCTCCAAAGTGCTCAAGGGCATCGGGTTAATTTTACATCCTGCTGTGATGAATCCTGCTGGGGAAAATACATTGTTTGCTAGCTTCCCAAAGCTGCGGAATAGTGTACAGCACAATGAAACAAGTAGCACAGCAAACAAAGGGGAACATCCATCAGGATGTGGCCATGAAGAAAATCCTCCAGCATGGCACTGTCCCCATGGCTGCAGCACCCAAGCGTGATGAGTGGGCAGTGTGTGTCCTGCAGGCTCCTGGCACAGCAGTGGGGACAGACTTTGTGTGTTTGGGGCTGGGAGAGGAGCATGAGGATGTGGCAAGGCAGTTTCATGGGGAATTAGTGTAGTGCTGAGACCCTCCTGCACCCCTGCATGCAGTGTAAAAGGAGAAGAGTGATGAGACTGTCTTCCAAAGGAAAATAAAGCAGAATAGAGGGATATGAGGAGCCTTCTCAAGATGAAAGTCTGGGAGCTGTGCTACCTGTGGGAAGGATCGGGAGGCAGCCAGTCAACAGTTACGGGGCCAGAGACAAACTTGCAGGGAAGACAGATGGGTGAGCAGGTGCTGCACCTTCCGAGCCGTAACTCGGTGGAGCAGAGCTGCCATCAGGCCCTAAAAGGAGTCATCAAAGCTGTGGCAGAAGCTGTCTCTGGGCATAGCTGTGGCTCTTCTTCCCTGCATCAATCTCAGCGAACTGCCTGACCCAGTCCAGTCATGTGCTCTGCTCCTTCTGGAGGCTTCTTGGGATGACAAACCCCATTGTGCTCTGTCTTTGGCAGTAGTGAAAGCTTTGGATTTGAATGCCTTGTGCTGTCGTCATGCTCTGTACCATCATCACACCTTGTACCATCATCGTATCTTGTACCATCACCATGCTTTGTACCATCACACCCTGCACCACCACACCCCATACCACCACACACCACACCATCACACCCCACTTCCCCATGCCCCAGCCCATGACACCATGTCCTATGACACCCTGTACCCTCAGCACACCCCACACACCCCATACCATCATCACGCCGTCGAGCAGCCCCAGCTCTGCTTTGGGCGCAGACTGCAGCCTCTCCATCGCCCACTTCTCGATGATGGAGGACACGTGGGGGTTCTCCACATTGAGGATCCTGAAACCAGTCAGGTTCACTCCAGAGTAGCGGTATGGTTCTAGATCTAGTGCGTAAAGATCCTAAAAAGAGAGAAACTGGGTTAAACATTGGATTTAGCTGTAGGGTGTTGATCTCTTTTACGCTGTGTTGTGTGTGCGCCATGGCAGAGCACGTGGGCAGGACGCAGTGATGCTGCAGGGCTGCCTGCTGCAACCCATGCTGCTGTGTGCTGGTGGGGCTGGGAGGCTGGGAGAGAATTTGCTGTGAACACCAGAGCCCTCTGGGTGCTGGGGATGGTGGAGTGACTCTGAATCCAGAGTGCCAGTTTGCAGACAGCTATCAAAGAGGAACGGAGATGCATCTCTTGACGTTCCAACCAGGCTACACAGTCTGCAAATGAATGAGAGGGCCCTTTATGCAATTGAAAAAAGACTCTCCCAGCCAGGCAGCCCTGAGCTGCTGGCAGCTGGCCCGTGGACATGGCTTGGCACACAGCAGGGACGGGCACTCCTTAATGCATCTCCTGGCTCCGGTGCTCAGCTCGAGATGGACTCCATCTCAGGGATCATCCTCAGTGCCCCATCACTGGTGTGGGGGTGAGTGATGAGCCCAGGGCACAGCCCAGAGCCTGCACAGTCCGGATGGGATGGAGAGCTGCATGGGTGTAGTTGGGGCATGGGATGCATGGCAGCCAGAGGTTTTGGAGCTGCTTTGTATGTTGTGGCTGTACCAGCAGGATGTAGCTGGGCTATGTGCTCACCAGACACAAGCTCTGTTCTGCCCATAGGCAGCTGCAGAAACACTGGCCCTGAAATGCAGCGCCCTGAGCAAAGCAGAACACAATCAGCACTCACCAGCAGCCAGCACTTCATGCTCAGTGGAAGATCTGAGTTCCTACAGCTGTTTTGCTTTCATAATATTTAGGAGTTTGATCTCTCCTTGTGCATCCCCATGACCTTGTGCCCCGGGCTGGCTGCTGATGGATGCTGGGCTGTAACCTGCTGAAGCAGCCTGCAATGCCGTTCATCACAGGCAGCACAGCACAGCGCAGGGCCTGGGCTGGGTGGGCATTTGTTGTTTTTTTTTGTTTTCTTGCTGAAAAATGGCAAGTGCAAACCTCACGTCTCATTAAAGGGCAGTGCTCAGGCCCGGTTGTATGCTGACTTTCAAATGGGTTACAGTGACCGCTAGCACACGGAGCTGATAAGCTCAGACATGCAGATGTCTGCTGTGGGGTCCTCTGCTCCATGCAGCACTGGGCTGTGCTCCCACCAGTGCAGCTGGGCAATGCACAGCCCCACCGAGCATCAGAGCACCTCAGGGGGGAATTGCCCTATCAGTTTCTCCCACATTTTCCGCTCCTGTACAGCCACAAATTGGAACATCTGGTTCTATTTTCCACCTCATCAGCATTCTTTTTCGCCACTTTTTTTTTTTACTGCAGATTTATTCTCCCCTCCATCCCGCTGCCTTCAGGCCAGTTCTGCTCCCGGGGCTCTGGGGGATCCTCCCCAGGTGATGCCATTCCCCACGGGAGCTGCAGTGGGCAGTCACACCACAAATGCACGACATCCTCATGTCCTCACTCCCCAGCCTGAGCTCGGGGGCTGTGGTTTCCCTCTGCACAAAGCATGGGAGGATCCTTGCTTCATTTGGGGCACTGGGAAGCTTCCATGTTTGCAAAGAGCTGCTTTCCAAAGCTGCTGGGAAATCCCTGGAAGCGTTGGGCTCAGAGGACCATCCGTGCTCGGGACATTATGGGATAGCAGAGCTGCACAGAGAGCTGTGCTCCTGTAGGGCAGGCCAGACTGGGGCTGCTGCTGCAGGAGCACTGAGCAGAGCCGTGCTGCTGAGCACACTGCAGCAGCATTCCGTGCCAAGTGTTGATGCACTGCACTCGCTATTGACTGGGGACCTTTTAGAAACATTCAGTATAACATAATAGACTAATTCATTAGCACCCCATGGGTCTAGTACTGTAGACGCCGAAGCACATGCGTTGCAAGCTAGGAAAACATTGCCTTAAGGAATGACAGATTAAAATATCTTTCCCATGATATAACTGTTATTTCAGGAAAGTGGCATTAATTGTGATTGCTTATCTATTAATTTATTATAATTCTTCTTTTCCCGCCTCCAGGCTGTACCTACACATGAAATGTACTCTAGGCTCAGCTGGGGCTGATTAATAGGAGGTTATCTGGGAAATGCTTAAAGCTGCCTGGAATAGATAATAGTAGCAGGGGTAATTAAAATGTCTTTTGCATTTGAAAAATAAATTTTGCAGTTTTTAAGGGTTAGTTTTGTCTGCTGCTTTCCTAAAGGCAGAGAGATAAATTGGATTTTCAGAATCACGCAACACTCAACAGTAGAGTAGACAATAGCATCCCGAGCGGGAACAAAAGCAGCAAGCTGGAAAGCCCAGACCAGAATGGCTCCTGGTGTTGGGAAGAAGTGGCCCATGGATAATGAGAGCAGAGCTCATCTCGTGCACAGGCCTTTCTGCAGAGCACACAGGATGGAGCTGTAATGGTGATGGAGCTGCTGATGGTTCTGCTGGGTTGTTCAGCCCAGATCTGCCCACAGCCCTCCCCGCCATCCCACCCCTCACCCTGCAGCTCCCCACTGGGGGACAGTTGGGGTTACAGAGCAGATACGTTACCAGAGTGGTGAAGATGAAGTGGTAGTACTCCGTCATCATTCCCATTGCCATGGCCTTGGGGAGAGGAGGGAAAGGCAGTTAGTGGGGGAAAGGAGGGAGTAAAACTCTTCTCCAAGGAGCAGTGATGCAGTGGCACAGACTGCACAGGGAGTCCCTGCAGGCGTCCAGAACTGTGGGGATGTGGCACTTGGGGACGTGGTCAGTGGGCATGGTAAGGTGGGGTTGAGCTTGGATCTTGGGGATCGTGGAGGGTTTCTCCAAGCTCAGTGATTCTGTGATTCTCTGAATCCATAATCAGGAGACAGTCGTGGCTCTCCCTGCGGTGCTGACTGTGAGCGTGCTTTCTGCAGAAAAACACATGCAGGAGCACTTTAAAATCTCCACTGATGGGAAAGCAACTTCACGTCCCCCAGGAGATGTTTACTTCCCTTGTTTTCTGCTGAAATTACTAGGGCAGAATTTCGCTCCGAGGAAGGAAGTGACAGTTTGGAAAGAAGCAGGATGTCAAAAACCACGGGTAAAGGAAAGGATGGAGATCACAAGCATTGAAGTTGTACCTCTGGGGTGCATCTTCACCCCGAGATTCTTGGGAATCTCTTTCGAGAGCCTTGTACCTGTGGGGCTTTCAGAGCTGCACACCTGGGTGCAGAAATAGATGTCTTTGAGGACATGTGAAATCAGAGGAGTAAATAGAGGGTTCAGGTGCAGGAGGTGGTGGTGGATGGCAGCTCTGTCCTGCTGCAGGCAGCCAGCCCTGCTCCTGCAGCACGAGCACAGCTGATGTCTGGGTTGGTGGGGAAATAAATCCGTGGTGAACCAGGGGTGGGAGCTGCAGGTGAGCCCCAGGATGGGATGGGAACTCCATCAAAGTGAAGGCAGCACATCTATATACTGTGGAGAGCTGCAGCTGTTTGGAGACAGTTGCCAAGGGGAGCAGAGGGACTGAGAAGCAAGAGAACAGGCATACAGCATTACGAAGTGACCAGAAATGGGCATAGCTGGAGAACACAGATAACACCCATGAGCAGGCAGAGCTCTCCCACAAAGTCCTGCAGTGATTTGTTTGTCCAGGAAGGAAAGGAACGGAGTGGCCGCTGCTGCTGACAAAAGAGCAAACCCTGCTGACACACAGAAGGGCTCTGGAGAAGTTCCTTCCCTGCAGCCCCCCCTCCTCCATCTTCCTCACTCTGCACTCGCAGCGACAAGCGGAGCAGATGGCACAATAAACTATAATAAACCACATGATAAGTGAACAGCACTGAGCACAGCCAGCATGCTAAAATAATAGGCAGGAGACAATGAGTCCCTTCTATTGCTTTCTTTAATAATCCCTCCTAGGCTTTCTGATTTCTCTTCATTTTGCATCAAGCAGGTTGCAGGAGAAGTCTCTTTCTCTGCTTGCTTTCCCAGCCCTTCAGGGCATCTATTTAATCTGTATGGCAGCGCCTTGCTGGGCTGATCTGAGCAGCGCTCTTCCTGAAATGTTTCCCTCTGTCTGATGCTGACCCTGCCACGTAATGGCACTTGGGTGAGAGGAGCTGGGCCAGCAGCTGTGACAGAGGCAGGAGACAGGGAAGGAGGGGGGGAGCCTGGTGACAGCAGATCATTGATATCTGGTTAGAGTGCAAGAACTGCACACAGTGCCTGGGAGGACACGGCTGCCGCCCTGCTGCAAGGAGTGGGGCTGAGACCTCAGCGGTGCCACTGTGGCGTTTGTGCAGGATGGCCCAAAGGCTGCCTTAGGAGAGCTGGCATGGAATGTACGTGTTGTACCTTCTGCTGTAGGCAGGACTGAGCCCAGGTCCCCACCCCTCGTGTCCCCATGTCCCCCCGTGTCCCCAAAGTCCCCCCGCTCACCTGCCTGAGGATCTGGGCTGCCATCAGGTGGCTGCAGTCGAAGATGATGCGGAACTCCCTGCCCCGCTTCATCTCCTTCAGCAGAGGCCGTGCGTCGTCCGTGTCCAGCGGCAGCTGGCGGATCTTCAGGCGGATGTTGTACCGTGATGGGGCCATGATGAGCTCCTGCAGCCGGATGAGGCCTTCAGGCATTGCACAAAGACAAACCCAGAGCGTTACGGGATGGGCTGCCCTGCCCTGCAGGCGGGCATCAGAGTAAGCTGTTTCCTTTTGGTAATAATGGGGATGCAGACAAGCCGTTCCTCCCTGCCCTGGATGCTAAAGGTGTATCAGAGTAAAGGGCAGAGCTGGGTCCTGGCGCTGGGTGGGAAGAGGGGAACAGGGCTGCTCCCAACCTCGGTCATCTCTGTTGTCAAACTGCTTTTTCTTAAGCAAATATGCCCTTGAGAAAGGACAGGCTGTGATAATTATCTACATGACAAATTAAAATCCCTGGTATTTATCATGTGCAACAGCAAAAGAAAAAAATGAAAACGCACTTAGATTTATGAATAGCGTGGTTCATAGCGGGCACTTAATCACAACTTGTAACCGTCTCGCTGTCCTTAGAATTCGTTCCTGTTTTATGTGGAATGTACAAAGCTGTGCTGAATGCAGCTGAGCTGGAGCTATTGGTATCTCATGCTGCAAGAAGGAGTTCAGCAGATGCCTATCGCAGGCAGGAAAAGCAAAGCGAGTCCCCGTGCATAGTAGAAGTGCATTAGAATATGCCACGAAGGGAACATACTGTGACCCACATTTGCAAAACAGGAATGTCAAACTGTGTTCTCATCAGCCCTCCCCTAAAGAAACCATTTGGTTTAGTGGAATGAGGTTGGACAGGCTCTCCAATGTGTCTTTTGTTTCTGCTCTTTTTTAATCTATAGCGCTGTGCAGCTCTTTGCTTTATTTAACCGTCAACAGCATTCTTTAAGTGAAAAACTTTGTCAGCTACTTTTTTACAGAATTAGCCAAAAAAAAACAAAAAAAACTTTGCAGAACTGCCTTTGCCTTCAGCTGGGAAAGTGCATTCCCAATGGCAGCCGTGGAGCTGGGCCAGGCACTGCCCTGCAGCTCTGATCCCCCTCATCCCTCTGTCCCAGCCCTGGCTTCTATGTGCCCAAGGATAGAAAAGCTCTGGGATGGGACCCCGGGGTGTTCTGCACACTGTGAGATTTGGCTTCCAGAAGGGTTCCTGGGAGCACCTCCTAAATGGGATCCACAATAAGAAACCTCCCACATTCCTCCTTTCAAAGCACCTCCACCTACCTGTGCTGTCATCGTAAACCACAGTGGCTGACCTCCATTTCAAGTACTGCACCAGGTCCAGAATGGCATGGCTAAGGGAAGCATAGTCAGGATAAAGGTTGACGTAGAAAGTGTCCTTGTTATCCAACGGGTGGTGCTTCCACCGGAGCTGGATGTGTGGCACCTCCAGGGCATTGCAGATGGACTGCACGGCGTTGGTGCAGGAGCCTTGGGATGGTCCGAATATTGCTACGACGCCGAGAGCCAGCTGGTCACAGGCTGCAAGGGGTGAGAGGCCATCAGCAGAGCAAGGCTGCAGTGTGGGGTGGGGGCAGTGGGGGAACGGACAGATTGAGCTGTGGAGATGCCAAAGACATCACCCACCTGCAGCCAGGCCACCCAGCCACTGGGTGCCTCTTTGGCATCCTTTGTGCTGAGCCCCCCAAGCTCATCCCATGGGGTGTGCCTGGGGCTGACATCTCCTTGGAGCAGCTCATGTCCATTGATCTGAGCTGAATATGCTTCAGAGGGTAATTACCTCTTAATGGGAGTGTGGCTGGGGGCTGCCCGGTTAGCTCGCCATTAGGGCTGTGTTGGGTATGAGCACAGAAATGATCAAAATTGCCCTGACAAATGCGTTTTCCCATCAATTTTAATAGAGTTTCTTTTCTGCCAAATAATGCTTCCCCGAGCTCCGCTGAAGCTTTCACTGAGAAATTAAAGCAGAACAACTGCATTTAGGGCTGGAGGCATTTTGGGGGGAAAAAAACACTGAAGTTTTTCACAGGAACAGATTATTTCTCTGTCGCCTCTGCTGCCTCCCTCCAAATCAAAGGGCAGCGTGGGGTTTTTTGACAGCTCTGCTTCATTGCAAGGCATTAGGAAAGCTGCCCTGAAAGAAAGGAAACTGACGTTCTGCACCGGGGAGGTTTGAATTGCTGGGGTTACAATGAAATAAACACAGCGTGGCCTACAGACCTGCGTGCAGGATGAGAAGCAAGCACTGAAAGGAGCTTTGTGGGGACAAAAGGAGCAGTTGCTGCCCTGTGTCAGTGCCTTGGAGGGTCGGCCCCGTGCAGTTGTGCACTGAGCCCACAGCTGAGGGGAATGCATTGCCTGCTCACCTTTCTTGGTGGCTTCAAAGCTGTCGTGGAAGTGTATCCTCTGGATGTCGTAGGTCAGCGTGGTGTTGGGCAGCAGTGTTCTGTTCCTGTTGATGATGTTGGCAGAAAATCGGAAGGCTTGCTCCTCTGCGCTCATCACCTGCGTGTTGGGGCCATCGGTGTACTCAAAGATCCCTCCTGGAACACAAAAGGAGCAGGATGGAGCCGTGGATGCTGTGGTTACGGTGGCACACAGCAAGGGCGAGAAGGCTCGGATGGAGCTGTGCCATCAGCGAGCTGACCAACAGCTCATCCCAGGCTGCTGTAGAATCATAAAGTGGTTCTGCTCATTGGCAGGTGCTGCAGGGAAGCTTTTGGTGTCAGCTTTTCAGGGACAAATCTGATGCCTTGGAGTATGTGTATGAGGCAGGTGAGTGGCATGCTGTGGGAGCAGGGCCAGCCCTGGGGAGGGGCACGCTGCTGGGCTGGGCTGCTGCTTTTCATGGCCTTTCAGTGCCCTTCCCGTCTTCCATCGTTCCTCGTGTTTGCTCATCCAAGTCCTTAATTCACACCAGCAGAGATCTGCCTATCCCACAGCACATCAGCTCAGTAATGCACATCTCGGATGCTGCTTCCTCGTGCTCAGGAGCTGTTTGTGCCATTACACCTCCCCATGGGCAGCGAGCTCATGTCGTGGCATTGCCTGGCTCCCCAGCTCCACATTGCTACGTCTTGTCCTCAATTCCCTGCTGACAGCCAACCTAATGGAAGCAACTCGGGGTGGTTGTAAATTATGCACTTGTACATCATTGTAGGTACAGCCCTGTGCCCTTCGCAGAGCTGCGGAAAGGCTCACAAACCCTGCTCCATCTTATTAAAAAGTAAACCAAAATAATTAATGGATGAGCGAGATAAGCAAGTGCAACTGGTAACAGATGGGCTCTGGGTTTGTTAGTGGGAAGAAAATCTTCCTTTCCAATTTAAGGTGGACCTAAAGTATTTCATTACAGACATTGGAGTTGTTCACTGAATGTTTCCACTGGGAAAAAATATTTTAGGTCTCAGTAGTAACATGGACAATGGGGGGAAGAGTAAAGAAAAGATTCTGGAGACCCATTTCAATCCTATGGGATCTCCAAGCAGTCACTGTAGAACGCCCAGCAGTGTGGGCAGGAGCCCAGGATGGCTGTCCCAGAGCCCCATACTCACTGGATCCTGCTGTAACCTCTGGCTATTGAGGGATGGATTCACCCCTATCAGCTGTACACACTGGTAGTTCATCCACCTTTCACAGGGTAGGGAAGATTCTTGCTCAATATTACACCAGAAACAATAAACAGGAATGAAGTGAGCATGAGGTTCATCCTCTCTGTTCAAAGATTTACTGCCCAGAACATTGTAGCAGAAGATTTTTTTGTGTTTTCCAGCATCATCCCGGAATGATAACTGGTTTCGTGTGACATCGATCACAGAGCAGCTGACACGAGCTTTCAGAGTTCCTTTGCAGCACGTCTTATTAGGGCACAATACAGAAGGTCTGCCTGTGTGGATTACTGCTGCTTGAGCCCAAATAAATTCCCATTCCAGACATCCAATTGGATATAATAGGTTTTTTGACAGAAACAAATTTTCCGTGCAACCACCCAATAGCTTGAATTTAGTACCAGGCAGTGGAAGAGGGCAGGAAGGAGCCATATATCTCTGACTGCACTGCCGGGTGCTGCAAACACCAGGACAGTGTGAAATCCATGTTTGCAGAGGTGCCAGCAGCAGGCACCACTGAGTGCTCAGCACCGAGGGATGCTGTGTGCTGCCTCTCTCCTGGCTCTGGGTCTCTCCTTCAGATATATTCATTGCAATCATTATTTAAAGAGCCTAATAACCGGCTTGGAGCAGCTGATTAATGCATAATCTTCATCATGATTACATAGCATAACTGGCATTAATTTGAAAAGGCGGCTAATTATGAAAATAATTGTTGCAGCTTTTCCGTTAGAACGAAGTGGAGATGATTTGTGGGATGGCATCAGCTTGCAGATCGTGGGGAGACTTGGGACCCCCTGTACCCCTCGTGCAACGTGCTGCAGGGCTCCAGCAAGCAGCCTTCCACTGAGCAGCACAGGAAAGTCAGCACAAGGTCTGAAAACTGAGCATTTACCCTCAGAATGAACATGAAGCAGCCATTCCATGGGTACACCAGAATTCCCATTGGTGCAGAGAGCAGAGGGAGCCCGGAGGGGCTGTCAGCTCCGCAGGGTGCAATGGCTGCAGGGGGGTAGGAGCTGTGCTGTGCCCCTCTTGGGTGGAACACGGAGAGCCAACAGGCTGTCAAAAGCCAACAGCAGAGCAGCTTCCACTTTTATATACTTGTAAAGCAGTTTTATCAGAGATAGTAAAAGTAAAAGCTCTCTGGTGTGGCCGCTTCTCATTCAACCACTTCTGTCTCCGTCTGGGTGTTGCTGAAGTTATTTCCAGCACTGGGGAGATCAGTGGCTGCTGCTCCCTGATGTGGGGCTGGCTGGCAGCACCCAGAGCTGCTGTGCAGTGTCCTGCAGATGATCAGAGGGCATTCGCTGCACAGTACACCCAGGAAGGGACCTTGCTGTTTCCTTGCCCAGGCAATGACACACAGGTCCACCTTGCAATGCTATGAGCTGCTCAGCTCACACTGAGGTTCAGACTGTGTTTGTTTGCATATATATCTATTTTTTTTTCCCCAAAAAACCTTGTTTTTGTCCCACATTTGGTATGATGGGAACTAGATCTGGGAACCAGCCCATGGGAGATGCCTCAGTGCAGAGTGCAGAGTGCTGCTGGATGCTCTCCATCATCAGCACTGACTGTTAGCAGTTGGTGGTAGAGCAGAGTGCTGGATGGGATGATCAGGGTGGGGGTGGGTTGCAGTGTTGGGTTGTTGGGTGAGCTCCACGCACTGCAACTCTGTGCTTTTCTGCAGTAGCTGGGGAAGGCACAGGGAGAAACTCTGAGTCATCAGATCCCAGCAGTGGCTGGGATTCTGACTTCTTGGAGTTCAGGTATCAATCACCAGGCAGGTTAAGTAAATGTTTGTCTTTTCCCTTTAGAGTAGGCTAATTGCTCTCCAGAGAATGTCAATCAGTAAATGAGAAAGCACACTAATTAGGATCTGCTTCGTGTCTTATCATTTTGTGTTTCTCGATCTGACTGGATGGCCACTGACACTGCTGCTGAGGTGGGAATTGAGCAGCAATTCATAACGAGAACCCAAAGCAAAAGGCTCAACCTGTGCCTGGGATGTGGAGCTCTGGGAAGGGCTGTGCACAGCTGAGCCCAAACCTGCGCACTGCTGCCCCATCCCAACTAGGAATGGTGGGAATCCAGAGCTGTGCCAGGAGAGCAGAGCTGTGTCCAGGCTCCATCCTCTGCTTCACCCTTTGGTTGCAATCACAGCTGCTTCCAGCTTAGCAGAAAGCCGGGTCAGGAAAGTCAGAGTGGTTCAGGTTATCACTTTCTCCTCCCTCCCCCTTTTTAACAAAACAAACAGCTCCATCCTCAGCAAGAACTTCCTTCAGCGCTCGGTGCGTGGTGCGATCTCGTCTTCTACTCCGCACAAAATCACGGAGTTATTTAGCTCTGAAGAACAACGATTCCGATAGCACTTCTCTCTCCCCCGCTGACAGTGTTGTTAACACATTTAGACAGCTTTCTGACAGCCTTTCCGTGTGACATCCTGGCAGAAGTGCTCGGTTTGAAATCGCTCTCACTGGGTGCAGCACAAGAGCTGCTGCCTCCCCTCGTCCTGCAGCACTTTGTCCTCTTCTGCTGGACCCCGTTTGGGGATGGTGTGAGCACAAGGCTGAGCTTTGCACGTCTCCTGCCTGTGCATCCAGCAGGGGAGGTTTGGCACTTTGCTTCCACTGCTGGGAGTGGTGCAGTCAGGGGACGGCACTGCCTTGCTTCGTGTGTTCCCAAGGCTGGGTCTGAACCCTTGGGGAGAAGTGGGAAAACACCAGTGGGAAGTAAAGGGAGTTCCCTGAGTTGTGCACTGAGTATGGAGTGAACACTGTCCAGTCATAGAATCACAGAATCATTCAGGCTGGAGAAGCCCTCTCAGACCCCCAAGTCCAACACCCTGCTCCCCCCCACCCCCGTGCCCATACGTTCCTCATTGCCACATCTCTCCAGTTCTGAACACCTCCACGGATGGTGATCCCAGCACTCCCAGCACAGCCTGTGCCAATGCATCACCACTTGGAGAAGGAACTTCTCCTACTATCCAACCTGACTCTCCCCTGGTGCAGCTGGAGGCCACTACCAGGATTGCCCACTCAGCACATGGCTGCTGCAATAGTACCAAATGTGATGGAGGCAACAGAATGCAAAGGCAATATCACTGCAGAGAAAAAAAAAAGAGCAACAACTACTTATTCCCCCCCCCAAATTTTTCTATGTTTCCTAAGGAGTTGCTACCACAGAACACTCCAACCCTGGACACAGCTTCCCTTGGTCTGGGCACTCTGTGCCCCCCTGGTGAGGGACCTGGGGGTGACGTCAGCATCAGAGCAACCCCCAGTGTGCAGCATGGGGATAGAGAAGTATTTGCTGAGTAATGCCAAGGAGATGAATTCGAGCAGAAAATGAAATCTGTCCTGTAAGGAGGGAATTCCTCCTGCCAGGGCAGCACGCCCAGCTCGGCGCCGAGCCGCACAGTGCAGCTCCCAGGAGACGGCATCTCCTTCTTTCTTCGTTCTGATATTAAATATGCAAAATCTTATTTCATTTGCACTGTATTAGGTACTCCATGTCACGAGGGGTGACATCCTTCTCCTATGGATAAGCCGTTTAACGGATGAGCAGTCAAGTGGCAAAGAAATACATTATTAATGTTTCTGGTTAAATTAACTGATTAAGAGCACTGTAGCTAAAATGTATGTATCAGCACTTTAGCCTCACTAAATGAGAAATTAATGGAATTTGGCGGCTCGTTCTGTAACGAGGAGTAGATCGGGGCGGGCTGAGGGGCTGTGCCCAACGAGACGCCCGCAGGGAGCTGCAGGGATGTGTCTGGCTCTGTGCTCCCACTGCTGGGTTGCGATAGGGGGATAGAAAGGGTGGGGGCTGCTGGTGCAGCGGGGCAACGCGGGGACACTGAGGGTCAGGGTGGGGGCTGCTGCAGCTCCTGGCGCTGCTCCTCGTTTGCACGGGGTGAGCTGTGTGCCCTCGCAGCAGCCACGGCCAAGAGCGGATCAAAGCGCCGAGAGGAGATCAAAGGCCTTCTGCAGTGCTACAGCAGCAAGGAATTAAGTGAGCAACAGATTTCCTAATGATATTTACATTTCTCATTTGCATAGGACGTGATCAACATGAAACGGGCTTTTTCGTTTCGTTTTGTTTTCTTTTTTTAAGCAGGCTCAATTAATTAATTTTTAAAAGTGTCATCATGGTCTCCCAGGAGTAGATTCCATCAAGGTAAGGGCAATGAAAATGCCAGGAAGAGTCAGGTTTACCCAGTGCACAGTGTGGCACAGCAGTGCTGGGTGCAGGAGGGAGCAACTCTGGGTGCAGGGGACAGCACAGCTGGGTGCATGGGATAGCAGAGCTGAATGCATGGGATAACAAGGCTGAATGCATGGGATAACAGAGCTGAATGCATGGGATAACAGAGCTGAATGCATGGGATAGCAGTGCTGAATGCATGGGATAGCAGTGCTGAATGCATGGGATA
>NW_024885011.1:1888694-1980222 GCF_019232065.1 Centrocercus urophasianus
ATAGCAGTGCTGAATGCATGGGATAGCAGTGCTGAATGCATGGGATAACAGAGCTGGGTGCAGGTGGGAGCAGAGCTGGGTGTAAGGGACAGAAGTGTGTGGATCTGGATCTGTTTTTGCTGAGGTTGCCACCAATACAGAACTCAACCGCAGTGTTTCCGTGCTTCGTGCCCTGCCACACTGTCACTGCTCTGCTCCCCAAACCTTTCTGGGGCTGTGTATGCTCAGCAGCTGTCCTGGCAGCACTGCCTGGAAGTGGGAGTGGGACATAGAGGTGTCCCACATTGGAATGAAGTCTGAAATGAAACCTCAAACCCAATTAAAATCAGAGTTCCCGCATGTTAATTAAATTCCTCTTCAATATTCATTGCGAGGCCCCAGCTAATAAGTGTTAAAATCCACCTGGTGTGCAGCATTGCAATATTAGGCTTAAGGAATCGAAATTAAATCCTACACTTCATTCACAATGTAACCAAATAGTGGCAGTCAATTGTTTCCCGTTCTCCTGTGGATGCGTCCAAAAACGGCGAGATGAGGAGCGGAATAGCAAACGCGGTTCTGCAAATATTATGACATATTGTTTGTCATCTGCCCTAAATATTTAACAGTTCGGTTTTGCAAGATTGTTGTGCCACCTGCTGAGAATTTGCTCCTGATAGATACGGAGTTTGATTGGCAAACAGAGTTCTGTTTCGGAGCTGAAAATCCCAAACCCATAGTGGGGTCCTCCTGGTTGGTGTCCTGTCCATTCCTCCCCACTCTTTGTAATAGAAAGCATTGAGAGAGGGGAAAAAAAAGCACAGAATTCTCTGGAAAGATGGTTTCTGCTGCATCCCTCTGCCCTCTGCCCAAACTCCTCTGCAGGGAAAGAGATGAAAGCTCTGTAATAGATTTCATTTCCCCATCACTCACTCTTTGCTCACAAACCGCACATGGAGCAGAGGGATGCGCCGGGAGCTGCAGGAGAACTTGAGTGTCCCATAAGCATTCAGAATGGGCCAAAAAAAAAGCCCCTTCCCTCTGATGGAGGAGAACAAAGCACGTGACAGAGCCCAGGAGCTGTCTGTGCCCCCTGCAATGGGGAGGGGGCTGCAGGGATCTGACTGCCACAGGGGCAGAGCTGAGCGCAGCCTGAGCTGTGTGCTAATGGAGCTGCGTGTTCATTAATATCACTGAGCCAACCGAGCAGATCACAAATTGAAGCAGGTAAATTATGAGTTTGATAGCTTGGAAAAGGGGAAACTTCAAGAATGCTTCATTTGTAAAGAGGGTGGAAGAGGAAAACTTTATTAAAGGATTCCTAGGCAGTGCAAAAGGAGCGTTGTTGTTGAGGGCTCCCAACTTTACCACGAGCAGCAGTGGGTGAGCTGCTCTGAGCTGACCCCAAAGCCTGGGGGCTGTGTGGGCACTCAGTGGTGTGTTGCTGCACAGTGTTTTCCCAGGGATGGCATTGATCCACGCAGAACTAATTAATGAGATGCAATGCGCTCATTGTAATGAGCGTGGTGAGGAGCACGCTGCTGCAGGGGGCTGGGGTTACTGGGGTGGAGGGCCATGCACTGAGTTACAGGTGCTGTGGTGGGCAGGGGTCTGCAGTGCCCACCTGGAGCCTGCACTGCTATGTGGCTGCAGCTCCGTGGGGAACACACAGGGTCAGATATTGCAGGTGTGGCAGTGAGAGGAGAGCTGCCTTGGCATGGGAAATGACCACCTGCTGCTTTTCCCAAAGTGGCTTTTTTCAGCAATTCCTTTCCTTTTAGGAGAATCGGTGATTTCCTGTGTGCTATTTGTTGGGCATGAGGGGTAAGCAGGGAGTGAGGAGCTGAGAATGGCGTGAGTTCAATGGAAAAGAGGATTGCTGGGAGTTGGGTGAACTCGGGAGGAAGGGCTGCATGTGGGTGGGAGGTGCAGAGGGAGCGTGGGGTGCAGCAAGCTGAATCTGGCTTCAATTAAACAGCATTCAAGGGAGAGAAGCAGGAAAGCTGGGAGTGAAGGCTGCCTGCTGCCCACCCCATCCATGTGCAGTGCCCAAGAGCCTTCTCCTCCCCGTGGTGTCTGCAGTGAGTGGTGAGCTGCTTGGGAAGCTCACAAGGTTGGGCAAAACACTCCTCCTCCTGCACGTGGAACTGAGCCCAGAGACCCGAACCCTTCTTATCCCTTCATTGCAAAACCCAAACGGTGCCTTCAGTCCCATAGTGCAGAGCAAGAGAGAGATGAATCAGAGCGGTCCACGTGAAAGCAAATTTGGAGAGAGACGGTTCTGTTGTCGCACAGAGCGTCTTCATTCTTGACGCGTGCAATATATTGAAAGGCTGTTTGGAAAAGGTGCTTCTGGCACCTCCCAGCCCAGCACTACGTGGGAAAGCACAGCAGACAGAAGGCTCCTCCTGCGGGTGCCCCCTCAGCCCCCGCTTCCCAAGCAGGGAGGGGTGGGCAGGGATGCGGTTCCCTCTCAGGCAGCAGCTCACAGGAAGCACGATGTGAATTATTTTGCTTCTTAAATGCTGTTTGTGGAAATACTTCAAGGCCTGACCTCAATCTCGTCTCACCAGACAATGAGTCGGAATAACCCCACCGCTCAGCGTTTCGCTGGGCTTTGTTCTATAAAGAGAATGCTGTGGCTTTATAGTTTAAAGAGACAAAATGACAGCAGCTATCGACGGCAAGGAGGGGAAGGAGTGGGTTTGAAATCTGTTTGCAGGTGGTAGAATCGTGACTCAGAAGGATGGGTCTTTGCTCAGGATCACAGAACTGAGCCCTGCTCAGCGCGGTCCATATGAGCTCTGCTGCTGTCCCCATGGCAGCACCGGGGCAGTGCAGTTGCTTGGGGCCATCCCCCCCCATCTGTCCTTTCAAAAGAAAGGAAACTGCTGTTATGTGCTGTCCTGATGGGCTGCAGAGCGAATGGAGCAAGCAGCACAAAGCTGCACGGTGCGGCCTGGCAATGCTGGGCCACCAGGAAAGCACTCGGAAATTCACAGGGAGGAAAAGGTCTCAGGTTCACTCTGCAGGAACCCTGGGTTTGTGCTGCCTTTGAGCTCCCGTGAGCTGTTTTAGACACCGAAAACTCTCAGCTGATGAAAGATATTCCCAGGGCGGAAATCTGTGCCAGTTGTCAGCCAGCATCTCACTCCTTTCCGTGCATTAACTGCCAGCAGCAACTAAAAATCCAACTGGCATCCATGCGCCCACCAGCCCTGTGTGCTGTGGGACTGCTCCACCTGGGTTCCATCCAGAGCATCATCACCTGCAGCACAGCAGAGCACAGCTGGGGCTGAGCACTGTGCTGGCTCCCCGGGGCCACAGCACCAGGTAGAGCACGACAGGCTCTCAGCTGTAATTGCTTTTCTCAGGTGGAATAGTAATGGGAGCGGGGAATCAAACCGTTGCTGTGTTAGCACTTCAGCAGCTGGGGGATCACTTATTGCTCCTAAAATGCAGCTGGGGATGGGGCAAAGGGCTGAGCTGGGGGTGCTTGGCTGCTGCTCACAACCACTTTTACTTTTATATAACAGCTTCTGCTGGTTTGTTGCCCCTGAGCAGCATGGAGGTGAGCAAGGAAGGAGAAGTGGTGCTTGATATTGAGCTCCTGGTTTCAGGCAGGCACTGAAAGCATTAAGCAAAAGGTAAGAAGGGGAATTATTGGCCTGACTGGCAAAGCAGAGCCCTGTGGTACTGAGATTTTTGCAGCTTTTCTCTCCAATGACGTTTTCAAATGCTTGTGTGTCCTTCCAGGTGTGTGAGCTCAGACAGCAGCTGCTTTGCGAGCACGACCAGGGAGCTGGAAGGCAGCAGGGCAGCCGGGGAAGTGGCTGTGCTTGTAGCTGAGAGCTGTAGCAAATGCATCAGAACTTCTGGAGCTTAGTCCCAGACAAAGAGCCAAACTCTCAGATGGTACAGAAGAGCACAGGGCAGCAGGGATCAGAATTCCATGTGCCTTCCTGCTCAGCGGGAACAGCCTGTCTTTTGGGGACACACATAGAATCAATGAGGTCAGGAAAGCCCTCTCAGCCCCCCCCCCCCAGCTCCAATCCCAGCTCACCCCTTCTATGCCCACTGACCATTGCCACATCCCTGTGGTTCCGAGCACCTCTGGGGATGGTGAGCCACCACTCCCTGGGCAGCGTGTGCCAATTCATCACCCCTCTTTGAGAAGGAATTTCTCCTACTAGCCAACCTGATATTGATATTATCTAGAAGCATGAGCTGAAGCACGGGTAAAGCATTACTAATAAAGGTGGTAGGAGAAGCCATGTATACTTTCTTAGTCAAAACTTGCCCCTTTCACTGGATGCAATGTTTCAATGTTACTGTTGGCTTTTTACACCAGTGCTGCTGCTGCTGGCTTCAGGCTGTGTGCATCCATCCCCCCCATCCATGTCCCCTTCACTGCCATCTCCCAGCTCACCCTTCCATGCTCACCTCACACACTTCTGATAGCCGTAATCCTCCTCTATATTGTAGTAATTAAGTGTGTGCTTCCCCAAAAACGTGAGTCAATTTGGGTGCACTCAGGCTTGTGAGCTCAGCATTTTGAATCTGGGAGGCTCTTCCTAAAGCGTTCACACTGAGCTAACACATTTTTGTTAATGCTTTCAAACGGAGATGAAAATAATGCATTATTTTGGAGACAGAAGGCTTCACGAAACCCCAAATCCTGCTGGTTCAGCCCCTGCTCCTGCTTTGTGTAACTGAGCCTTAATGCAGTAATGACACTGCAATACACTCCGGGAGGAGTGTGGAAGCCCTGATGGGATTAACATGCCGTGCTCTTCATTCTAGCTGAGTTCTCTGAGCCCATGGGATCCTGTCTGAGCTGCATGCTGTGCAGCTGAAACAAATGTCCGGGTCTGAGGCATTTGGGCTCCCTGTTTTGTCTCATTTAAGCAAGTTCATTTCTTCCTGCATTTCTTTTTCTAATGCAAACTCTCAGAGCAGGCAGGGTCTGCAGTCCAAAGCCCTGGAAGGAGGTTGTTGTGAGGTGAGGGTCAGCCTCTGCTCCTGGGTTGCAGCAATAGGATGAAAGGGGATGACTATAAGTTGTGCCAGGGGTGGGTCAGGTTGGATATTAGGAAACATTGCTTTTCAGAAGAGCAGTGATGCAGTGGCACAGCTGCCCAGGGACTGGTGGAGGTGTTCAGGGCTGTGGGGATGTTCAGGGCTGTGGCACTTGGGAACTTGGTCAGTGGGTAAGGGGGGGGGTGGGCTGTGGTTGTGCTGGGGGATCTTGGTGGGCTTTTCCAGCCTCAGTGATTCTGTGGTCCTCTCAGTGCTCACTCAGCACCAGTGGAAACATCACAGCCTTTTCCACGAGGAGGGAAGAAAGCCCATTTTTCTCAGCTGTGCTGAATTATTCTGTGAGCTCTCATTCTTCTGAGTGGTGTCACACACCAATAGCTGATGCTGCTCCTGCTCTGGTTACAGAGCTGTGCCAGAAGCAGTGCTGGAAACAACAGGGCCAATTAGCTCCTGGGGCTCCCCTGCCACCTTTGAAGTGTGCGCTGAGATATTTTGTGTAAGCAGGCTGATAAAACAGCAGACAATGAGGCTTCTTCAGCGTGTGTCAGCAAGGTGTTTCCTTAAACAAACACCACCAGGGTGTGCAGAGGGGTCTGCGGGCAGCTCAGCTCCCAGGAGGGACCACACCAACCGTGAGGACATCTGGGGAACTGGCTTCACCACTGGGCTGCATGATGTTGGTACCCAGATCAGCTGTGGCTCTGATTGCTCCTCATTGGTTCAAACATTGCTGAGTGGCGCAGGCTTCTGGCTGTTCCTGTAGGGCTTTGCGGTGGCTGTAACCATTGATTAATGACCACCAGCTGGCTTGAAGGTCACCCTTATGCTCTCCTTGAGGGTATGAAAATAAACCCTCAGATGTCCTTTCCATGATGTGCTGTGCAGCCCAGGGCCAGAGCTGTAAAAGCACTGCAATATCGCAGAGCAGTGCCTGGTTGTGGGCATCTCAAAGAGAGGAAGTGGGAATGGGGCATAGGAAGGCCAGGGTGAGTCCTGGGGAGGTGCTGAGAGCACCGTGCTGTGAGGAGGAGCTGGATGAAATTCAGCTGTAAAATAATGGGGAAAAAGGGCTGTCTGTGTAACCAGGGAGCTGCTAAAGCAACACACCGAAGGGGAAATATAAAGCTCGGAAATTGGGTAATAAATCTCTGCCCTCATCAGAGAAGAGACAGTTCTATTGGGAAATAACCTTCTAAAACACAACAAAGTGGGATTTACGGTCCAATTAAAAATGCGCAAATAGGAGAAAGACAACGCTGGATCCTTTTCTTTCTTCACTTTAGGAAGAATGCTGAAGGATCTGCTGCCACAGCCCAAACGTGGCTGAAAAACCGAATGCAGGAGCCTACAGCTCAATGACAACAGATTGCCACCATAAAGCAGGGCTGAGAACGGGGCTGATTCCCAAAGAACACAGCATGGGAGGCTGTGAGCTGAACGTGGCACTGTGGGGCTGTGCAGGAGGGGTCCCACAGCAGTGTTGAGAGGCCCTGAAGTGCTTCAGTGGGAAAAGAGGTGAAACATGTGGCTGTGGGGCTTTGCACGGAGCTGCTGTCAGGAATGCTCTTGAAAACTCAGCGCAGCTTCTGCATGAGCAACAAGCGCGGCTTTGGCCACACAGACCATCTGGAGCTCCCTGCGGGGATTCAATAAACTCCTTCAAATTGCTTCAGACGTTTCCCACTCTCTCCACTCATTTTATGTGCAGAGTTCAGCAAGGCACCGTTTCCTGCTCGAGCACCACTTGTCGCTTACATTCGGGTCGTTTTGCTTCTCCCTGCCAACGCCGACTGCAGCGGATCTCAGCACCCAGCCCTGGTCACACTGTGCTGCAGGCACCCTGCGTGCCACGGGGCTGTCCCAGCACTGCTGGGAGCACTGAGGTCATGCAGCAGGGAAGCAGCTCAGCTGCCTTTCCCACAAGACTGCATTTTGCTGTGTGCTCCTCGTGCTGCCCGCAGCCATCGCCGCCTTCCCCGCATCGGCTGCTCGTCGGGAGGCAGGGCACGGCGACCGCAGTGAATGATGATATAAAAATAAGCATCAGGCTGATTATTGGCTTTGTCTGCGTTTTGCAACCAGATGCTCCATTGTCTGTTGAGCCTGTTCTCTAAATCCGCAGACATGTACGTGGTATTTCAGATCCGCAGACGCTCTCTTGTATCTTAATTTTTCAAGTGTACCCTTGAAGCTGCCCTAACAGATGCACCCTGCGTGCTGCCTGCTGGTTCTTCTCCTGCAGCACCGTGCAGTCAGCAGCAACCTGAGCCTGCAGGAGCTTTGTTTTCCACCCCTGCCAGAAAAGAACATCCACCCTACCTCCATGCAAAGCAAACAGGAACGTGTCTCACAGCCCTCCTGCTGGTTCTCAGGGATTCATCTCAAGGAGGGAGAAACTTCACTGCGCTGTGGTTGGCCCTGGTTCAGCTGCATGGGGCTCTGAGCCCCTGATGGAGCTGTGGGTGTCCCCGTCCACTGCAGGGCACTTGGATCAGATGGTTTTTAAAGATACATTTTGCATGTGTCAGGCTAACTAGGAAGGGAATGGAAAGTGGAAGAGGAATAGCACGTGCCTGAGCTGGGGCAGCACCGCCTGCGCCGATGGTGCCAAATTCATTCTGCTCCTGTAATAATAAAGCAGCAAAGTTTCCAAGTGCTGCAGTGATAGACATCTCTTCCCTGAGCTCTTCAAAGGAGAAAGCTCCTTTGGTCATCCCTCGCTGAGGTCATGTAGGCTACAGCACAACAACGCACCTCGGCTTTCAACAGCGTTTGCAATTAACACCGACATCTAATGAGAATAGCATCACAGCTATTCTGCTGCTGGCGGACTTAGAGGATGCAAACATCACACACAGCATCTTCAGAAAGTCAGCAGGAGGGGCCTCTCCTGTCTTTTGCTTTTCCCAGGAATGTGGAGACGTGGCACACGGGTACATGGTTGGTGGGTGTGCTTGGGTAGGTTGGGGTTGGACTTGCGTCCGCTGCTCCTTTTTTATCCACATTGGTGCGTTCTGATGTTGGCATTTATTATTAATTATTTGAAACCGTGCTGTAGACATTCAGTTGGGCACACTGTCAGACAAGGTCACAGCCTGCAGAGCTTTGGATCTATTATGGGAGCACCAGGCAGCAAGCGAGGCTGCAGGGCAGGGCAGGGCAGGTGGGCTCTGCAGGAACACAGGGTTGCACTGACTGCGTTCCAAAGGGGGCCTTGGGAGCCCGGCTGATGTGTCACCTTGTGCCAGGCATTGCCATGCCCATGGGAGCAGCCCTCCCAATGCTGCTGCACTGATGGTGGCAATGTCCAGTGCTCTGCAGACACAGTTTTGTGCGGCCCCTCCAGCTGGCACTCCTCCATTCTGACAAAGCAAGCAGATAGAAGGAAGAACAAAGATTTTTCATACAAAGCAGGTTCTGAGTGCTCCTCAGGTGCGTTGCTGGTTGTCTGCATTTGCAGCATACAGGAGCTCTCAGGGCAGGTCCCAGACTCCCTGTACCTCCCTACCCCACACCTGGGGAGCAGCTGAAGGTGGCAATGTGCTCACCCAGCACAGCTCAGTAAATGCAGCTGTCTGCAAAGCGACGGGGCGTGAAATCTGTTCTTACAGGTGTGCCATAAAAAGGGACAGAGCACATGAGTACGGGTCAGGTGGCAGCAGAAGGGCTGTTTGCACATCTTTCTTAATGGAACGCTTCGTGGGGAGAGGGCTCTTTTCAATTAATCTGTATTGACGGACAGCAGTGCCTGCGTGCACTTTCTGCTTTCATTTGGGGAAGATGCTGTGGGTGCCAGGTACCAGCAGATCATTGCATGGTGCTGAGCAGGAGAGCAGCACTGAGTGCTGCATGGCCAACACTGAGCGTCTGCACTGGAAAACACTCAGTGTCAGTGCAACAGGGGCTGGAGCTGGAAAGCAGTGTATTATATTTGTGCCCTAGGAGAGCAAGCAGAGAAGAGGAACTGTTGTTATTAAGTGTCCCTATAGAATGGACTGCCTGAGAGTGAATGCACGCGGGTGATTCAATTGGAAGTAATGCTTTCAAAGCCAGGATGCATCTGTTCCCACTGACCTTAATGAAATTATTTAGCACCCCACTATTATACTGCTTCAAGAAATAAGATTCGCTGCCTGATAAATATGAGGGAAGAAATTGATCCAGGCAGAGGAAATATGGATGGAGCAGCAATAGGAAGCAGAGCTGCTGTGCCACACCGGCGCATTGCATCCAAACACCTTTTTACAGCAGCAGCACGGAGTGCTTTAAAACATGCTGAGCTGTGTTTTATCCCCAGTTAGCAGGGATGGCACATTGTTTTTCATGTGAAGAAAATACGTTCTATTCTGCATATTGCTTCTGCAGTTAGCAGCTGCCCCGCGTTCATCTCATGCTGTCCCACTGATGGATTGGCTCGTGGTGGGATGTCACCTATTCCCACCTGCTTTGCTGACCATGAGCATTTTACCAAGATCTATTCAGCATTTCACACGCATTTTCTACTTTGCCAAACTTCTGATTTATTTTTATTGTTACCGATTCCATTTTTTTTTTTTTTCCCATTTCTTTATGCTTTTGGTGCTGAATTTTTTTTCTCTGTTTCTTTAATTTTATTACTGGCTTTGGTTCAGCAATAAAGCGGGATGGGCTGTGAGCCAAAGCTGCCTTCCTTCTCTGATTTGCCAAAGAAAATGTATTTCCATAGCCGAGTAAATTCTCAGAACCCCCACATTTCTTGCACCGTTCGCCTTCTACATTTTCCCAAAGATTTTGGGCAAAAGGCATCTTGCTTTTGGAGCTCCAGGCTCTGCCACCTGCTGCTGTGCTCCTGCCCCAGCACTTCTGGGCAGCTTTACTCTTACCCAGACAAGAACGGAGCCAGGGCAGCCCACAAACCCCATGCACAGCTCCTCATGCAGCTCTCCCTGCTGTCTGTGTGCTGCAGGAAGCTCAGCAGCAGCCATGGCGCAGGGATTTAAGAGGAGCGGTCACGGGGTCCCAGCACACCTGGCTCCATTTTCCTGCTCTCTCTGTTCTGAGCAGCACAGCAGTTCCTGGAATCTCAGGCACAGGCTGAGATTGCGGTGTTTTTAAGCCGTAATGAAAAAGGTAATTTTCCCAGGCTCCCTGCAATCTCCGTCATTGGGAAGGCATTTTGTGCAATTTTCAGTACTGGCTGTAATCTTCTACCCAGAGATGATAGCATGCTGCTGGGGGCCTTTGAACCCCATAGAGCTTTGGGCTCCAGAGTAGGGGAAGAACTAAGTGTGGTTGTGGTAATGCCAGCCCTGCTCTGTGCACACTGCGCCGAGCAGACATGAGAAGGGTGGGTGTGCATGAGATGGGAAGCACAAAGAATGAACCCTCCGAATGTCTTTGAGATCTTTGGTCAGGATTTGGGTACACTTTCTTCTCCAAAAGAGCTGTGATGCGTGAGCTGCCCCAGGAGTGATGGGTCACCGTCCCTGCAGGCATTCAGAACTGCAGGGATGTGGCACTTGGGGACATGGTCAGTGGGTATGGGGAGGCTGGCTGGGGTTGGGCTCATCTGCAGCCATCCATAGAAGCTCGGTGCTCACTGATGCCTCGGGGCTGGGGATGTGTACGTGCAGGAAGTAGGATGCAAACAGGCTGTAGTGCTCAGTCGGGTGATGTTATGGATTTGAAGGAAAACAGAAAGGAAAATGTCAAAGCTGTTAAGCTTTGGAGAGCTCTCAGCAGTGTGTGGGCAGTGGGGACGCCGGGAGGTTGGTTAAAAATAGGAGCCAGAGGGAAGTGGCTCTCACAACGGTGACGTCGGTGCTGGTGCCCTGCTGGAGCACTTTCACTGCTTTTATTAATCACAAAAGAAGGGAAAAAAAAGCTACCAGAAAGAAGCATGGGCCACTTGAGGAGCAGGGCTTGAAGCTCAGTTCCGTCACCTGGTGTGGGCCTGGATTGCATCTGGGTCAGTGCTCAGAGCCAGAGCAAAGCATTGGGGGGGTCTGCAGGGGCACAGGGCAGTGCTGCAAGGCTGGAGCTCTTCCCAAAGCCATTCCTCACGTGAGGACACTGCAGATACCTCTGCCAAGTGGCACTTTACACCTCTTTTGCATCTCTGGAGTGCAGATCCCCACTTCAGCACAAAGCAGAACTGCAAAGAGCAGGAGGAACGATGGATGCTGGGAGGGCTGTGAGGAGCTCTGAGTGCTGAAGTGTTGTGGCTGTTTGTGCTGCGAGGGCACTGTGCTCTTAAGGAATGAGGAGAGGAGGTGCTGCACTGGGATTTAGCATGCTGTTCCAGATCAGGTCGTTCCTTGCTGCGTGTAAACTGTGCTCAACAATAAGGTGTGCATGTGATTGTGCCATTTCTGGTATCTGTTCTATAGAATCACCAGGTTCTGTTCTATTCTGTTCTATAGAATACCAGGCTGGAAGCAGACCCACAGGGACTGTCAGCTCTGTGCTGCCATCTCTGCGTGGTGCCATCAAAGTGGAGAACCACTGGGAAGGCTGAGAGCACATCAAGTGGCCCACAGTGCAGGGAAGGAATGAAGGAGCTGAGTCCAGGCATTCAGACATGAGATGACAACACACAAACAGAATGCGGGCACCTGCAAATGCACTGCAAGCAGAGCAAGGTGAGTAGGGCTGGCAGCAACATCTCCTCTTATCTCCTTTTCAATTACTGCTGCAAAGTGGACTGCACAGAGACAGCAGAAAAGTCACAGACCCTGCAGAAACAGCAGGAATGGAAGCAGGAGTGGGAAAAGGAACGGGAAAAGGAATGAGAGCAGGGCTGGGAGCAGGGCTAGGAGCAGGAATGGGAGCAGGGTTCGGAGGTGGAAAAAGCCAGGAGGAAACAAGCACCGTGGTCACAGAACAGTCGTAATGCTCACCTTATAAAAGCCACAAACCCCGTGATTTAGAGGGAGGAAAACTACTATTTGTTTCCAAATTTACAGGCAATAATCCTTGATTTAGATCCCTGTCTGCCTCCTGTATAGACTGCAGTATAATTTAGAGGACAATAAAGTCTGGGACCATAATACCATCCCTGCCATAAATCAGGCGGTACCGCCACTCAGTGCAGGAATTATTAATCTCTGTTCCAAACGATATGCTGGCACACTGCTTGGTGTAGCTGCTTATGCAGCAAGCTGAGATAGCACTGCCCCCCATTAGTGTTTTTCACTTTTGCAATGAAATACTCTCTCCTTGTACCCAAGGGGCATTTATTGCCCTGTTTAGATGGGGCAGCGTTGCGCACGTGGAACACCTAATGCTGGGGCACTGCTTTATGGCAGCACTGCACTGCTGCAGGGAGTCCCCAGGGCAATGCTATGAAGGCTCTGGAGGTGCTGTGAGGATGCTGCTCAGCACAGGCTCGAGGTGATGCTGTAATTGTGGGCTTTTCCCCACAAGAGGTGGCTGCAGCCCCTGCTTTGGGTTGGCACAGGGCTGCTGCAGGGCTCCAAAGCCTCCGGTGCTCCTATGGAGACCATCAGGAAAGGCACCACCATCTGGCTTAAAGCATTCAAGTGAATCTCCACGTAGTCCTCGGGACTACTTAACGACTGATGTTTTTAATAAAGCACACTTTATTTGTTAGGCAAATAGCAATTTTTTTTTTGCTTTTAATTTGCAGCTTCGCCGATTGTCTGCAAAACTGAGCTCAATGTAAAGCAAAGGGCTGAAAGTTACATTTGTACTTTATGAAATATTCAGCACTGAGATTTTCCCCAGGAATGTCCCCATCTGCTGCTTGATTTCTCTTTCCTGCTAATTATCAAATATATCTGAGCAGAAATAAATAATAGATATCTTTTAAAGCAGCAGAAGTAAAAATTAATGAATGTTTGGTGCTTTGTGGTGCTGTTCCCTTTCAAGTTGCAGGAGCCCGGGCTGCAGGAGGGCAGCAGAGCTGCATTAGCAGAGCTGCTCTGCACAGGTCCTTCTGCTGTTCCTTTGGCTTTGGTGGCTGCTCGCTGTGGGGTTGCTTAGGGTGGATGTGGGGCTTCTCCTGGTGGCTCAGCTCTCTGGGTTCCACAGTCCTTGTGCTGAGCTGATTTCATGCCCTTGCAAAGAGCTGTTTTTAGGAGTACTGATGATGTTGGGTTCACAGAGCATCTCACCATGGGATGCCCCTCCTTGGTGCTCTTAACATACAGGCTGTAGGATGAAGTAGACTTAGGTATATTGCAGAACCACGGTGTTTTTTAGGTTGGAAAAGACCCTTAGGATCATCAGGTGCAATTCTCAGCCTAACACGGTGAGCCCACCACTAAAGCATATCCTGAGGTACCATAGATGTGGTGCTAGGGAGGTGTATGGGGCTGTTCCAGCTCAGGAGAGATCTACCTCTAAGCAGAGGAGCAGGTCTATGTGCTGTGCTGACAAAGCCCTCCTTTTGAAGATAACCTTTTAGGAATCAGTGCATCTTCTTGGTTGGTGGATCTACAGTCGGTCCCCCGCCTAAAACCAGCCAGTTTTATCACTATCACTCTTTAAAACAGAGTAAGGAGTTTGTGCGATTCTTCTGGTGAAGATAAACACATCTATATGACCAAAACCTTCCTGAAAACAGCAGGGCTGTGAAGGTGGTCCTGCTGAGCCCTGGGCTCACTCTGCTCCTCAGCTCCTGGCGAGCACAGGGACACTGCAAGGAAGCAGCAATGCAATTCCTGCAGCAATTCCTGCAGCTTTCCATGCAGCTTTCCCTGCCAGGAGCCCTCAGCACGGCAGCAGGACCCACACGTGTCACACTGACCCCATAATTAAGCTCCGTATTGTTCAATTTTCTCTCTTCTCATGGGAAGCAAATGTCTCCCTAATAGTGCAAATTGCTGTGGAAGCGTTAATGAAACACATTGCAACTGTAAAGCAGGAAGAAATCTGTTACCATAAATTGCATTTCAATTTCCTTGTTACCAATTAGATGAGGAGAGCCAGGCGGGTCACGTTTGTGTACAGCCAGCAGCAGCAAGTGTGAGGTTGTCCCCAAAGGGCTGAAAAGAGCTGAAATCACAGGAGCTGGAGCTGTGTTGACTCATCTTCTGGTGAGGATGCAACAGGAAGAGCTCTGTCTGTCTGTGGGGACCCCCATCAGTGGATTTCTTTACCCACAGTCCTCAGGAGATCCGTTCTTAACTGGAGCATCCCTTCTGGCAATGGAATGCTTTTACTTTTGGGAAGCTTTTCTTAATCTGCAGTGTCCACCCTGCATACATCATGTTACTCTGGTTGAAAAAGCCATAGGAAGATGTGTTACCAGATGTAAAGGGAGGCACAAAGCTGGTTGGACCTCTCCTCTCTGTGCATAGGAACCTTCTGAAAAGCAAAAGCACAGATACCATCGAAGATTAAAGAGCTCCACAAATGAGGTTTGATTCATCCTTCCATCACTCCTAGAAGAGATGCACTGAACCCCAGAGTTTGCTGTTCAGATGAAAGCTTGGAAAGTGTAAAATGTGTACATTTATGGTTGAAACCACGGGTCACATAATTGCACTGAAAGGAAGTATTTTTGGTTTGCCGCTCGGGCAAAAAGCTCCTTTGATTTATTTTTAAAACACATTCCTGATGTGGAGATGAATGTCAGCCATGTGCTACAGCGACTGGGGATCCCTCCACCAGCAAAGCCTCCACGTCCCTCTGATCTTCTCCATTTGGTCACAGTGGAGATGAAAGCTTTGTCTCCTCATCTGCAGGAACATCGCATTCCTCCTCACATCTGTTTTCCCCAATTTATTCCAAACGACAACGGAATTAACATACATAATGGCAAGCAAGAATCTGGCTCGAAATGCTTTCAAAAAAAGCTTTCTGCCCAAAAGATTCAGCTCTGTCCCTTTCAATCCACTGCTCTGCTTCCTTTGAGATAATGGCTAAGTTGGTGTTCTGCTTCAGACCAAGAAGGACGGGGGCTCGGTGACATCAGGGACACAGTGAGGGCTCTGTGGGTGCTCAGCAATGCAGAAGATCCAGAGTGTCATTGGGAGCAAATGCAAAGCTGCAAGCCAAACCTTGCCAGGTGGAGGTGACTTTGTGTGATGAGCTGTGATGAAAGTCTGGTAAAACGTAGACATGCTTGATGTAGACTGGATATAGACTGGAGATTTGGACTGGATGTGAGGGAGAAGCTGTTTATGATGGGGGCAATGAGGCACAGGTGGCACTGAGAAAGGTTGGTGCCCCCAGGTCAGGGGATGGGGCTCTGAGCACTGATGGAACTGTGGGTGTCTTTGCATTGCAGAATATGGGTCCTCAAGCAGCCTCTAAAGGTCCCTTCCAACACAAATCTCTGATTCTATGTTAAATACAGAAAACGTATGGAAAAGCTTCATCTGCATCACTTCTGGTCCACCAAATCCCACACGCTCACTGTGAGCTTCCCACCCTCCCAGTGAGCACACACAGGGAGCAGCCATCCCTGCACCAGTAGAGCAGCTCCAACCCCTTCCTTCATGGGTGACCCAGCGAAGGGACTGCAGGGCAGCGTTCCCCATTACAGCACAGCCTCATGCATTATGTCTTTGTTATGCTAATGCCCCAGCGCTGCACAATTTAAATAGCACTTCCAGAAAAATTAAGTATGTTCATTGACACAGTGAAATGTTTTCACCCTCCATGTAACCTTCACAGTTTCTGTACAAAATCTATCAGTCAGTAAACTATTCATCTGCGAATGCTTACCAATTATTATGCTAATGTATTACAATACATTACAGTGAATTCTTTTTAAATGCCAGGAAATGCAGCTGTCTGGCAACCTAGCTCGCCTGTATTATGGAGCTATCAATAAACAGCACAGCATTTGCAACTGGATTTTGACTGCTTTGTTGGAATGACGCAGAATTTTTCTTATCGCTGCTTATTGTGAAGGAATTCAGGACCCAAAGTGCTGCGATGCGTTCTCTGTGCAGGGGATGGAGTGCAGAGCTGGGGGCTGCATGGGAACAGCTCAGCGCGTGTGGCACAGAGCTCTGCGTGCCCATTGCCAGCACTTCACACCTCTTGAGGTGATGAAAATGCTCATTCTGTGCTGTAAACTGTTGCATTTTAAGGCCCAGCGTATACTGGGAGCTCTGCATTCCCATGTCTGAGATGCTGACAGCTGCAGCAGCAGCAACTGCAGCGCTGCATGCGCTGCTGTGTGGGCTCACAGAATGCACAGTTTTCCTTATTTGCAATTGCATAATACTTCTGTGCATTCATTTCTTCCTTGGCAGACACAGAACATAGGCAGGAGCCCACATGCATTGGTGCTACAAAGCATCAGTGCTTCTTGCAGCCCCTCCAGCCCCACAGTGAAATTCGTGCAGCAGTGGCCAACGTTTGGGAGTGCTGGAATTGAAAACGCAAAGAGAAATAAGTTCAGCTGGAGGCATCCATCAGAACTTGTGCAGTATTTGCCTTCTCTCAGGAGCTGATATCAATGAATTTGGTTATTAGAGTCACAACGTTCTAATTATTTCATTTAATACTCTAATTATCCCTTGTGATTAATCCTGACCATAACAGAAATGTCTGTGAGTCTGGGAGGCACGTCCCAGTAGATCTGGCAGTACGAACGTTAATTTGAGTTAATGAGGATGGTGGCTTGGGGAAAAGAAGCCAAAGAGTGCAAGGACTGCTGGCACTGAGTGCGTGCAGCCCCTGGGCCCATCTCCCATTGCCATCCACTGCGTTTGGACGGACGTCGTGCAGGGCGCTTTGGCCCCATGGCATTTCAGTGCCTATCCCAGAGCTGCCTGATCCCAATGGCTTGCTCCATTTCCTCTTGTTTTCAGCTACAGGGTTGCATTCAGAGAATGTGGAAGTATTTCAGATCAGTGTGTCTGTTGGCAGACCCAAAAGCAGAGCCAGTGATGGGAATGGGAGAGCGCGGAGTTGCTCTTACTGTCTGGTCTACGGACCCAAGGGAGACCAACATCACCAAGGTCTTGGTGGGTGAGCTTTACAGTGTTGGATGTTTTCGGGCTGCCCTGTGCACAAATACCTCTGTACACACCTTCATGCTGTAGTTGTACCAAGAAAAGTCAGTGCCTGTGTCAATGACAAAGCTTGGAATTGTGTCACTTCCTCCTTCAGACGTACCAACATCACAGAGCTGCGCGTGCCCCCACTCCCTCAGACAAGTGTGCATTCACATGCACACACACACGTGTCCTCCCAGCTGCATGCCCGCCTGCAGGGCTCGGCCATCTGTGCTTTTATGTGCACAGCAAGGGAACGTATGGACAAAAGGAGCACACGCTGCTGGCACAGGCTTCTATGGTCTTCAAAGGAGGGCTTTCCCCATACAACACATCTTTAAGCAGCATTGTGTTACCAACAGCTGATGGTGTCTTTGCTCTACGAGATGGGAACTGATGTCAGTGTGGAGGTGGGGATGTTTCCACCTCATTGGCATCACCCGACCCCACTCACCCCACTCCTGCACTGCCCGCCTCCATCCAATGCAGAGCAAGTGCTCCATGACTTTCTTCCATATATACAAAAGGTGGGAGGGTGCAGAGAAGAGCCCTTTGAGCTGAGGAACAACTGCTGGCTCCTGGCTTCCTTGTGTGTCCACCAAAGAACTGCTGTCTGCAGCGTGGACGTACTCAGGGAGGCTCCCACCTGGCAAAGGGCAATGTCCTGTGTGCACGGGGGGATGCCAAGCAAGGGAAATACTGTGAGTATCCAGCAGTGCCAAATTTGCAGGGCCGTGCCAATGCCTCTCTCCACACATTGCTTCTCGTGCCCTCAGACTGCCTGCTGGCTGTGGCGATGCACTGCAGCTCATGGGCACGGCCAGATGTTGAGCAGCTGAAGCGGGCACAGCCATGGGCAGCGGCCAGGAAGGGGCTGTCAGAGCAAGGAGGAGGTCCTCCTCCTCCCTTCCCTTTGATATCGTGCCTATTCCAAAGGGGGACGGATGCAATTTCAGCTGTCAGAACCACGGTCCGAGTTCTGCTGTGATGTTCACCCAACAGGAGCTGCGGCCCTGGGGAAGCCAAGAGCTCTGGGGGAATCCGAGTTCCCCTCTTCTTTCTGGCATTCAGTTATTCACTGCTCTTAATTTGGCAGTTAGGGAGCTGGTGAAGGACATGATGCAGCAATATCCTCATAGTGTGAGCCTTAAAAACAAAATGCTAAGAGATGGAGAAAATGGATGTGAAATCACGGTGTTCACAAAGCCTCCGGCGCTGCCCATGCTTGAAGGGCTGCCTATTAACACCTGTGGTCAATAACAACATTCCTCTCCAAAGATTCTTTCAAAAGCATCAAGGATGGTGGTGGAGAGCATGAAAATAATCTGATTAGTGCCACATCCCCTTCTGCAAGGTGCAAAGTGTTACTTCTGCAGCAGTTTACTTTTCCATCGCAAAGTGAAAATCAAAGTGCAGAACCACACAGAGAGCAGAGATCCATCCTACGAGGAACAATGAGGCCATAAAACCAAACTGTAAAGTTAAATAATTTACCATAAATATCAAAAGCTCCCAAATTATTCTCTACATTAACTGCCTATGTTTAAAATGATCTTTGCATTCACCATGTCACAGATGGCAACATCAGACAAGAGAGTCCTTGACAAAACTCGCTGTAATTATTCTTTCCACAGCTGCAGTTATTTTAATGCCTTTTCAGTTAAGCTGAAAGAGACGCACACATTTTATAAATAAGGGCTTTTAAGCAGTTTGACAATGAAGCATTTGAAACGTACCGTGCAAAAAAAAAAAATAAAAAAAAAAGAGGACACCCAAAAACTTTCAGTGGTGAAACCTGGGAGAGCCGTGGGGGCACAGGGAAGGAAGGCACTGCTCCTCCTAAGCAGCGTTGAGCAGCCGGAGCTGAAATGATGCTGGTACAATGGCACGAGGTCGTGGCCAGCCACAGCCTGTGTCAGAGCATCACTGCTCTCCTGAGGAGAAATTGCTCCTGAAATACCCAACCTGGCCCTCACCTGGAGCAAGCTGAGGCCATCGCCTCTCATCCTATAGCTGCTACCTATGAGCAGTGAAAGACCCCCACTTGGCCACAGCCTCCATCTCTCCTAGGGAGATGGGCTCGCCCTATTTCCACCTGCTTACAGCAGCTGTGAGTTTGAGCCATATCAAAGTGCAGCAACGGATCCTCGAGCTGAAGCAGCAGAAGTTACGTTCCTGCAGGAATCCATCCTCTGTGCAGCACAGCTCAGTGCGACCTTCACCTACAGCTCTCCATCTCCTCAGTGCCTTCAGAACACCTCTCCCCCAAATCCATCTCAGGATCTGGACAAGGGGCTGCACTGATTCAAGCTTTGGGCATGCAGCAGCTCTTGTGCAAACCAAAGAAGCCAAACCCTCTCTAAGTGAAGTTCTCCCAGCGAGTTGCAGCTGTCCCCACCCCTGCAAGCTGCTCATTTAAAAGCAGTGGAAACGCTGACAAATTGGAGCCACGACTGAAATGATGAGAGCAGCACCGGGAGGGTGCTTTCCCATTTAAAGCAAATAAAGCAAAATAAAAGCAGGGAAAAACGGTGGGAGGTTTTTGCGGAACGAGATCCCGGCCGGCTTAGACATGCAAAGAAGACGTCGTGGTCCTCAGTGCTGCAGCCCAGGGAGGCTCTGATTAATGGGGGTTATTGTCAGGGAGGCCTGGCTGTATGCTCAGTGCTGAAAAGCACCAACCCGCAAAGTATTCAGCGTTATACAATAACAGATTGTGTGCAGTTACCCTTAGAAAACAAATGTGCTCTCTCTTATATAAGATTATAGACCATCCATCACTGGCTGGCATTAAGTAGCACAGAACAGCAGTGTATGTAATTAGCAATACATGAAGTCCAAACATTATTTTAGAGGGGTTGGAACAGCAAAGGAGTGGATGTTGCAGTTCCCTTTCAATTTGGAACTTCTCCTCTCCCTGTACCCACAGCACTGATCTCCACCTCCAGGTGAGACGGACACAATTTGGGAACCTGCAGAGTCATCAGCCCCACAATTAGGAGCTGTATGTAAGCACTGGAACAGACAAATACACCCCATCCTTGAAGCAGTCCCCAGATTTCATAGAATCATGGAATGTCTTGGGAAGAGACCCCAAGGATCACCAAGCTCCAACCCCCTGCCGCAGGCAGGACCACCAACCTGCAGGCTGCCCAGGTCCCCATCCGACCTGGTCTTGAACACCACCAGACAGCTTAATGTTGAGTCTCTGGATGACAATTAAAAACAAACACAAAAGGTCACTTATAGGAATTAACGTCACGTTGTGACACACAAAGCTGTGTGCAAAGCACACTTCCTCTTTCAGACATTACAGGGCTCGGGATTTTCCTATTTCTGAGAGGCAGAGCAGTCCTTCGATGGGAGCAGCCATCCCCAGGGCTCTCCTTGTGCCCATGACCAGGGCTGAGCACTGCATGGACCCAAGCAGGAGCTGGGCACCAGAGCCTTCTCCTTGCTAATTACACGTCTCAAGCAGGCTGTAATATTGGGCTGTATAATTGGGACGTAATAGCTCAGACTATTGTACGTCAGTTAAATACCAAGGGATTATTAAGAGTATGTTTTCAGGCTTTCCAGTCCCATGTTGAGTAAACAGTTGTTACATTTCAATAAATGACTTTAAAAATAAATGAGCAGTCGAGCGTGTTTAGGATACGTGCTTTTTTCCCCCCAAACAAATCAAATGAGAGAGTCCCAGGCTGCAGCCTGTGCTGTTCAGTAGGGCTGTGCCTGCTCTGCCTCTTTGCTCTGCCTCAGACCACCATCAGTGTCTCTCCCAGCTCTTTCCATTCCCATGCCCACGCTTTAAAGCCCTCCCCATTACTGCAGCCCAGAGCAGCATGGGGTGGGCTTAGCCCTGTTTGGCAAGTACAGAATTGAAGCACGGAAGAGCAAAGTCATTTGTTCAAAGCCAGGTGGGGAGTCTGATACGGGGCAGAACGGGAGCCAGTGAAAGATCAAAAAATACTTCTCTAAAAATAAGGCTTTGAAGGTCTGTAAAGGAAACGCAGCTCTAACAAATTGCATTACAATCCCAAATGCAGTTAGTCGTGTGGCTGACACTGTAACGTCTGATGAACGTTCTGGTGGCTGTTGCTCAAATCCGGGGCACTGCAGAAGGGAAGGATGTGCAACGGGGCTGCTTGGCCCCCCTGCCTCCACCAGAAAGGTTTGGAGCAGCACACCAGAAGCAGCAGGTGCAGCCAGCCCAGTAACCACGGCGATGGGGAACTCAGGATTGGCTTCACCTTCCTGTTAAGATTGATCTTGAGCCTCATACAGCCTTCTGCACTGTGATGCTGCTATCAGGAGTTCTCTTGTGAAGCAGTGGATGGGTGCTGCCCTGCTGGATGCATGCATGGTGCTGGGAGCACACTTCGGAGACACGATTGGCCCCAGAGCTGCCACCACCCATCCTCCTGCCCTTCTCCTTGGAGTCAGTGACCCCTAAGGGTCCAACACAGGGGAGGGAATCCTCATGGCTTTGTATTCCCTGATGGATGGACGCCTATCTGTGCCAGGAGGTGTGCACCTGGGAGGTGCCACCATGCATGCTGCTGATCCTGCATCCATCCCTGCTCTCGGGGTTGTTGCTCTGAGCAGATGAGGTGCTCAGAGCACAAGGAGTCTTTGCAGCACCTTACTTCTGAGCGGGACTCGGAATGCATTGTACTTCCAGAATTCGTTTCCACTGCTCTGCACTGTCGAACCTGAAGAGCTAATTAAGAAACCAAGAAATTGGGAATCTCCAACCAAGTACACTGTGAAATTAATGAGGACCTACTGAAGAACATAAATAATCCGTGCTCCCCATTAGAGGCCGTTAGCACCATTAAAGCAATCCAGAGGAAAAACGGCAGCGCACCGCCAGCCAATCCCCTTTGAAATCCATCACTGTCAGAGCCTCCATTCTGCCGACTGAAATCAGTGGTTAACCCCAGAACATCCTGACTATTTAGAAATAATTACTGTTGCTATAAATCAAAAGCGATGGCTAAACTGGTCACAGAAATGTACATACAAAAATCAGACTGAAGTATCACGCTCACACAGGAAAAATCCTCCGTTCCCTGCTGGGTTTACAAGTAATTTTCTAGCAGTAAAATGCAAAAATTTTGCAGTGATCATAAATAAACCTGGGATAAGAATTCTTTGCAGGACTCCCAGGTCCGCTCCCTCAATGGCGAGGTTTATTGCTCCAGTTTCTCTGTGCTTTCTCTCAAACTGCAGCTGTCAGAACGATTTACGAATTATGGTCCTGTTGGCATAAACTTCCATATTTCATAGCAAAATAGGTTTTCCCACGAACTCACGAGGCACAAATTGATATATGAGCACACTGAGTGACCTCAGGGATGCAGCCTAGGCCCACTGCTGGGCGATGTGGTTGTGTGCACTGGGGAATCATCCCCCCAAAACTCAGAGCTGGGCTGTGCTGTGTCACCCACAGGGGCTGGATCTGTGGGAAATAAAGGCACAGACTGAGCACTTTGTTTCTCAGCATTGGCATAAGCAGAAATTCCAACAGCAGGGCTAAAGGCATGCAGCAGTGTGGGGTTCCAACCAGTGGTGGGAGCTTTGCATGAATGGGAGTTGGGGGTGTGCAGGGGGTTTTGGATCCGGGCAGGAACAGGGAGAGAAAAAAAGGGAGTGGAAGTTAATCAGGTCAGAATCATCTCCAAAAAGTGTGAAAATTAAATGCAGGTTCGTAATGTAATGATAAAGACATACAAATCAGGTTGGGTTGCAGATTTTAGCATGCCACTGCTCTCCTCCTAATTGGAAGAGACGGATCCAACAACTCAAATGGCCACACTTGAGATATAAAGTCGTGCTGCAGAAGGGGAAATATTTCCTGATTTTCCTCAAATCACTGCTGCTGTGTAAATGTATGAAGAAATGAAGCCAGTGGAAGATAGCTGTTGTTACTGATGAGTTTACAGCAGATGGGTGCATGTGCAGAACTACTCCTGTCTGTTAAAACACATCACCAGGGCTGCAGGTAGAAGAGCAGAGGATTGTTTCCATCTGATATTTTTACTTATAACTTCTGCCCTAATTGAAGGTGATGCTGTTGCAAAGGTGGGCTCTGTGTGAGTCTGAAATGATGGCAGCTCCATCCAAGATGATGCAGCACGCTTTGTGGGCAGCGCTTTCCCTGCGAAGCAGGTGAGTAGGAAAAGAAATGTAAAAGCCCATTTCCATTCAAACACCATGAGCCAAACCCCGGAGCTGAGTGCCCAAGGACTCACTTTGAATTTCTTCAAAGTAAAGGCGACAAAAACTGATCTTGCAGAAATAAAAATTCCTAAGAAGGAAAGTGCGTAAAGTGGGGAAGAAAATGGTTTTCTTTCCCCATAAATGAAGAGCAAGTCTTAAAGAATTTATAGACCAGAAATTTAAATGAAGAAGTTCCTTTTTATGGGTCCCTGTTCCAGCTCAGAGCTGTAGCAGCACTGCGTGTGGAGGTGGATCAGACCCAGAGGGGTCACAGCACTTCTGTCCTCCGGAGCTCACAAAGCAAATGAGCTTCTGATGGCATTTTGTCTTTAGCTCTGCTTGCAGTTATGAATGCTGCATTCTGAGCACTCAAATCTGAGCAAGTTTCACTATTCACTGTTTAAAAATCCTAACAGCAGTGCTGTGGGGTTTGTCCCAGCACAGATCACTGCTTGAATGCCTGGAGCTGCTCCTGTGTGCAGCTCTGCACCCAGCTCAGCTCATAGCAGGCTCCCAGCATCCAGCACCCAGCTCACCCCTCATATCTGTGAGCAGCATTCTGGCTAATTGGGATTCCTTCTGCTTCTTCCCACGGTTCATTCTCTGGATGAACCCTTTCTGATTCACAGAGGGCAACAAAGAGGTCCTTGTAAGCAAGTCCTTGAGCTGGGCAAACCCGACGTGCCCCGTCAGCACTGGGAGCTGCAGCATCCTTCAGGGTGAGGCAGCACAGGCACAGCACAGCTGGGATGTGTGCCAGGGCAGGAACACCATTAGGAACAATTGAGCTGCCCGTAATGCAAAGCAGAGCCAGAGAACGGGGCAGGAATGACCGGGAGCATGATTTGCAGCCAATGTCTTTTTATCTCATAAATAGGAGAGACACTTTGGGATGATTATCCACCCAGATTTATCTCTGCAGCTCCTTGTGTATCCTTCTGCGCTTAAAAATGTCTCACTGCCCTTTGCATTATTGCATTGCCCTTTACATTCATACTGCATAAACCTCTCAAGCACCGTAAAACTTACAAGGTGTAATATAATGCTGTGATTTTCTTTTACACACCATAAACAAAAGTCACTGGGAAAGGAAGATGGCAAGGCAGACTTTATTTGGTCTGACAACGATACGGTGCGATTCGGGGTGAAAATATGTACACAAGTCCACATCATACACTCTTGCACACTTAAAATCATGAGCTGGATTGATTATCCGGCACTGATGGATCGCTTCAATGTATTAAATGGATTATTCCATAAATCACCAGCTGTGCTAGGAATGAAGTGTTAGGAAAGAAAGAGGAAACATTATAGATCTGTCTCGTGCAGGTGAATGGAAAGCTGAGTGGAGAGCTGGGGGGGATCCTGGGGTGATGAAGTATCACCAGGAGGACCCCAGGGTCACAGGGTTGAAGAACCCTGAGCTGGGAGGGACTGCAGGGAGCTTGGAATCCACAGCAAGGAGCAGAGCACCCTTAAGGCTGTCACGGGGTTGAAATGAGATGATCTCCAAGGTCCCTTCCAACTCAAGCCATTCTATGATATGATATAAGAATGCAATCCAGGCACTGGGTGCAGCTCCCAGTGCTGCATCTCTGCCCACCCCATCTCTGGATCCTCTGCTCAGCGGCCTCTGCTTCATCCATAGCAAACCTGTGCTGTGCCGGTGTCGCCTGAGCTGTATTCACCCACCTGCAGGGATGGGATTCTGGATGGCTGCTGTTAGAATCACTGACATCTGAGTGCTTTGCATTCACTGCAAAACCAACCACCCAGTCTAACACTTCAGTACCAATAGACAGTCATAACTCAGCTAAATTTGTGGGTTATACCAGATTTTATTTACTGTTTCATCCTGGGAGATAAGGAGGAGATGACAGCCATCTATTCATTAAAGTGAAGCCGCCCACAGCTCTCGCTGGTTTCTCACCATCCGTGGCCATCTTTAATGAAACTTGGGTTTTGCAGTACTGGTGCTGTTGGTTTAGGAATGCAGATGTCCCCACACACCTGGGGGGGCTCAGCGCCCTGCCCTGCTCACCTCGATTCCTTCACAATCAGATGTCATTACCAGCTAACGAGCATCCAGTGGCCCCTGTGAGGCAGCCAGCAGCCTTTTCCTGTTTCCTATTGGACATCCGAAGCACTGTGATGGTCTGAAGTGCTGCGGTGGCACCAGCAAATGCTCCCAAAGCTGCTGTTTGCAGATGTGAAGAATAGAAGGCTCATTTCAATCCATCAGCCTCACACTCCTTTGTAATGCTCTCCACACCGGCGTTGCACGCCCTATACTGGGCTCCCTGGTGCCCACTTCCCAGCAATGAGCAAAGTGCAAATTCAAGAATTCATCTGCACACTTCTGGAATTTTAAGGCTTTGTTTTGTTCCCTCGGTGCTGGCTGGTCTATGTGTATGCTTAAAGGCTTCCTAAACGGGGATGCTTTTCTGGCTCCGGAGTTGTTTGGTGCGTGCATGGTGAAATTCAGAGCAGTGCTGTGGATTGCGTCTTGCACGGCTCTGGGAAGTGGTGTCTGCATCAGAGCAGGGTGCTGCTGGTTATCTCCTCTCACAGCCATAGCAGAATGGTCTCATCCGTGGCTGTGTGGTGCTCAGTGCTCCCTGCAGATGCAGTACATGAGGGGAAGCCCCTTCCTGTATGGGGCTGCTCTTTGGGAGCAGAGCCCTGTGCTGCGAGCTGTTGCTTCTTGGTAACGACCTGAGCCTATTTGGGGCTTTATTATGAGTGCTAAAAGCAAGCACGTTGTCTGTTGCTATTGGTAGTGAACACGAGTAGTGCTGCGCAGCCCCATCACGCTACATCCATCTGAAATGAGGCAGTCCTGCCTCACCAACCCCTTTTTAAGGACATGGAAGCTGCAGTATTCAGTGGCACGTTGTCCCACTGCCAACAGCAGCACCTGCACAGCCCTCACTGCAGCCCCTGCCTTCGCCCTCCCTTTGTAGCCTTCACCTCTGTGGAGCTCAGGTGCTCTCTGTGTGCTCTGCCTTCCTCAGAACCTTCAGAACATGCGAAGGGAGAGGAAAGCAGTCTAGACAGCATCGCATTAATCCTCTAGCCAAAAAGAGGGAATCAAGATTGCGCAGCAAAACCGGCGCAGAAATGCTTTACGTTGGATCAGGAGGCTTTGGGAGGTGTGCTGCAGACAGATGCGCAGCGCCGGGTTTGGTTGGAGCTTTGTCCCCACAAAGCACTCTGGTGGCAGCTCCTCGGGCAGCGCTGTCCCATGCAGGGTTGCAACAGCACTGGAGGGGAGGAGGTGGCTGGAGCTGCTGCTTCACCCCCAGCAGTGGGAGATGGCGAGGAACCAGTGCCCTCTGCTGCTGCGGGGCCGGGCAGGAGAACTGCTGCATCCCAGCAGCACCGCAGGGCGTGCAGTTTTTTGCTTTTGCTATCGTTCCATGCATGTTGAAAACTAAGAAAATCTTTTCCTAGCATCAGCCTCCATTTGCTCTCGCCAAGAAGAGCATCCAGAAGGCAGTAGAGGCTGGTGGTGGAGCAGAATTCTGGCTGCAACGCGCGGCGAGCGTGCAGCTCTATGGCACAGCCACGGCGCAGAGCTGGGGGTGGGAGCTGCAATGATGCAGGGAAACCCTTCCATGCACACAGACCCCTCCGTGCACACAGACCCGTGCATTGCCCCACTGAGGTCCCACTCACAGCTGTGACTTTGGGCACTGTGCAGCTCCGCTCATCCCAGGACCACTTTTTCCCCACGATGGAGTGGGGTCGGTTACTTTTTCTGCCTTTCCTTTTATTTATTTCTTTTCGTGTGGTTTGATCTTCATTTCCCGCACCGTGCTCCCGTGAGGATGCTGAGATCAAACAATTAGGCTATTCCGCCATAAAGAGGTAACATTGTTATTCAAATGTATTCAGAATTAATTTACCACCAAACAGTTTTACAGCACTGGGATGAGCTGCCTGATGCACAGAGCATCTCCTGACCCACAACACCTCCCCGTGCCACTCAGTGCTCGAGCAGTGGCTGCACGGCCATGCAAATGCAGGTGGGGTTGCAGGAGAAACCTCCACGAAGGTGATCACAAAGCCTTTTAGTGGCAGCAGGGAGCATGCAGCAGCAGAGCCCCAAAGGAACACAGCTTAGGGGGGTCCCTGTGCAGCGTTGAACCTGGGAGCTCAGTGCCCCCCAGGTCCCAGTTCCCCCCAGTGCTGCCTTATTTCTGATGGCAATTTCGCCTGCAGTGTGTGGGAAGGTGATTGCAGAATTAAATTCCAGGCGGGCGTAATGAGCCTCCAAAAAGCCAATCACACAGCGGAGGGTAATTATCCACGGAATTTGTTTTCTGTGTATTTATATAAAATAATCAATGCTTTTTTTCTTTCTTTCTTTTTTTTTTCCTGCACCGATTCCGATCCCGTTGGGTTGTCTGCTCTGCACAGCATGCAGTCGGTGTGCAGCCCTTCCCTGGGTGCACACAGCTCTGAGGAACAGAGCCCACGTTCTCAAAGCATCACCATCCCCACCCATCCCTTGGGCATTGCTGCTGCTGCACCACAGGGCTCTCATCCCAAGGAAAAAATATATATATATAAGAAAACACAAAAGCAGGAAAAGAGCCAAGAGGCAACGGTGCGGGTGGTTGCTTCTAAAACCAGAGGGAAAAATGGAATGTATCCACACAGAGGAGGGCAGGGAGTGGGGTGGGGGTGGCTCTGCCATTGCAGGGCTGCAGCTGCTGCCATCCCCATGCATGGCTGAGCTGCAGCCCCGCAGCCCCGCAGTGCTGGGTGCAGATGGGAGCAGCCTCCAGCAACGCGAGCAGCAGGGCCGTGCCGAGCGCTCCTGCGCTGCAGCTTGCACCATCTCCTATTAATCTCAGCCACTACGTCTTGCTAACGGGTCATCCTTTGGCACAGTCATCCCAAGTGGATCCCAGCAATGCTTCAGGGATGGGCTCTGCTTCCCCACGCCAGCACCAAGCCCAGCCTTGCCACCTTCAATGGAAGCACTGCACATCCAGCTCCGGCCATCCATCCCTGAGCTGGGACAGCCCAGTGCCACAGCAGCACCCCGTGCACATGGCTGGGCTGTTTTCTGATGCGGCGTTTTCAAATATTTATCATTGCATAATAATTAAACAGCTGCTGGGGGAAAGCTTTCAGATCCCAACTCCTACCTCTGAACAACAAAACCCGGCGGTAGGCTTTCTTTGTGCGTGTGTTTGCGTAGATTATGGTTAGATGTGTAGATTAAATATTTATATTTCACACGTGAGAGAAGGAGCGCTTTTAGCTCTTCCTTTCCTTTCCTGGATGTCTCCTCGAAAAGAACCAAAGCCCCGCTGTATTTATTTTAATTGTCAGCTTCATGGGAAAACAGGGGAGCTTTGGAAAGTCACCTGTTTTCTCCGCTTTAATTTTCGGCTTTAAAACAATACTTATGTAAGCGTTCTCCAGTTCTTGGCATCGCCTAATAATTAAAATAATTACTGGAAAGCCAGAGCAGCTTTGCACAAATGAATGCAGGGGGGGAGAAGCCGCAGTTTCCCAGTGAAAGAAGACAGAATTATTCCAGTTCTAGCTGAGAGCACAGGTAAATGCAGACCTTCCTGCAGCCCCATTCCAGCTCCTTTCTGACCCTTCTGTTCCTGCTTTAGCGGTGGAGGGAGGGCTGAGAGAGGGGCTGAGCTGCTGGTTGTGGCTGGCAGTGGGGCTGCATGGGGCTATATGGGTCTGTATGGAGCTATATGGGGCTGCATGGCACTGCATGGTGCTCTATGGGTCTGTATGGAGCTGCACAGAACCCTGCACGGCGCTGCTCCTGGGGCAGCCTTGGTGCTGACATTGCTCTGCTCTGTGCCTGTGGTGAGGAAGAGCAGAGCCACAGCCCAACCACAGCATTTTGGAAAGGGCTGGCACAGTTTCCCTGCTGGAATCTCCCGGATCCTTTTGTACCATTGCTTTGAGCCCTGCCTAGAAAATCTGACAGAGCTGAGCACTGCCCCAGGGATGCTCCAGGCTCCAAACACCCCCGTGAGCAGCACTGATGCTCTCAGGGTATCTCCCATCCACCTTTCCCGTCACAACTCGGGGTGCTGCAGCACATGCAGGGCACATCTGCATGGCTCACAGCAGCACAGGAGAGCAGTGTGTGCCCTGCAGGACTCAAGCTGCAGTCCATGCCAGGGCCATGCACTCACGCAGCCCTTCTGGAGATGGCAATATTTCAGAACGCGGCCGCCCTTCAGGACTGGCATTTTTCTCTTTCTGGCTTTCCCATGGTTGCTGTGCATTCACATCAGCATAAACAAGTCCTTTCTTTTTTTTTTTTTTTTTACACTAAAAAACATCCACAAATCTATTTGGTTTTCACTGTTTTCTCCAGCTTGGACTCTGGTCCCCATGCAGGCAGTAACCCTGTCCCGAGTGCTGTTATGGGCACACAGCAAATCCCTGTGGATGTGAACTGATGGCGAAGTGCATGGGATGTAGCAGGGAATCAGAGACTTTCTTTACACGACACATTTCTGCATCTAGTTTAATTAGAGAAAGAAAGATCATAGCCTCTTTCCCAAGCTGTTATCTGTGCAATTACTTTATGTAACATCATTAAAAATTAATTTTCCCCAGAACCTCAGCTATTTAATGAATACCACCCGGCCCCCCGCAGCGCCGTAGCACCTTGCAGGCTGCGGGCTCAGCACGGCTTCCAGCACTGCCTGCCCTACGCAGCCCCACAGCAACACCCCGTGCCCGAGGGCTGCTCCTGGCCGGGTTAAAGCTCCTCCGAACAACGCTCCTCCTGCAGCAGGCTCGCATCTCTGCTCACAGCCACACAGCACCCGCCTTGCACCGGCACAACGTCCCCCTCTCTGGGGCACAGCATCCCCTTCTCCGGGGTTCAGCGTCCCCTTCTCCAATGCACAAAATCCTCTTATTCGGGACACAGAATCCCCTTTTTCTTGGTGCACATCATCATCCCACTCTTGAAGCACAGTATCCTCCTTTCCGGGGCACATCATTCCCCCCTTCAGGAGCACAACATCCCCTTCTCCAGAAGCGAAGCCTTCCCTCTTTCTGGGGCACGGCATCCCCTTCTTTGGGGTACAGCATCCCCCCCTTTGAAAGCACAGCATCCCTTTATCCCGCGGGCACGGCACCCCGCTTTCCAAAGCAAAGCATCCCCCTCTCCGGGGCGCAGCATCCCTTCTCGCACCGGGCACCGCGACGCTCCTCGTACCGTTCTCAGCATCCCCCTTCCGATCCGGCACCGTCTCCGTCTCCCCCTTACACTGCACAGCCCCGCACCGCCCCGTGTCCCCGCTCCGGGCTCCCTCCCGGCACCGTGCAGGGACGCGCCGGTTCCAGCCCCGCTCCCCGCATCCCATCCCCGGGCGGGGCAGCGCACCGCACCCCCCTTGCACCGCACTTCGCTTACCTATCCGGATGACATGAGGCATCCCATGCGAGCAGTGTCCCCAGAAGCCTCCGAGCAGGAGAGCCGCGCAGTATTCCCAGAGCACGCCGCGGAACGCCGGCCACGGCTGGGTCATCGTCGGGCAGGGCGCGGGGCCGCGGCCCTACGGCCCCAGGGGCAGCGGGGCGGGGGGCTGCGGCCCGGGGCTCAGCCGGAGCGGCCGCCCATGGCACATCGTAGTGAGCGCGTCGTGCCGAGCCGAGCCGCGCCGAGCCGTGCCCAACCGAGCCTCGCCGAGCCGTGCGGGTCCAAAGCGAGCCGTGCCGTGTCGAGCCGTGCCGAGCCGGGCGGCACCTGCGGAGTCGGGCTGTCGGTGCGCCCGCAGGAGCGGCTCTGTCCCCTCCTACCACTGATGCGCGCGGCTCTCACAAAGCCCCGGAGTGGAGCGTGCACACACGCACACTCACACACACGCACCCGCGCTCACACCCGCACCGACACGCTCACCCCGGGGGGTTGCGGGAACGGCCCGCCCCGACGGCTGCTCCGCGTCCCGACCCACAGCGTCGCGCTGTCCCCAGTGTCCCCGCCGTGTCCCCGCCGTGTCCCCGCTGTCCCTGCCGTGTTCCCTCTATGTCCCCGCTGTCCCCGTGTCGCGGGGATGCTGGCGCCCTTTGTCCCCGGAGCAGTGTCCCAGGTGTCTCCGATGCTCGTAGAGGTGCCCACTGTCCCCTGTGTTCCCAGAGCTCCTGGGAATCTCGCTCTCCCTATGCCTTCAAAGGCCCCTCTGTGCTGGGGATGATGGTGTTCCCTCTATTCCCAGAGCACCTGAGGGTGCCACTGTCCCTGGAGGCCCGCACTGTCCCCTGTGTCCCCCAGAGCTCTCAGAAATTCCCCCATCCCCTCTGTCTCCCGAGATTCCCACCGTCCCTTATGTCCCCGGGTGTCCCCACTGTCCCCTGTGTCCCCAGCAGCCCCATGGGGCGCGGGGCAGCGCACAGCAGCACGGTTGGGTGTGGGCTAGGGCTGGGGATGGGTTTCATTTCGGTGCCACCACCGAGCCCCGCGATGGGGGAGTGGAACGACTGCGATGACAGAGACGGAGAGCCGGGGGAGGAGGAAGCGTTGCCAACCGGCGGGGCTCGGAGAGGGCGAATTTATTTTTTCTCGTTTAAATAATTCGATCTATTCCATCATTTCCAATCGTTCCCATTTGCGAGCTGTCTGCTAACTACATCGCCTGGAACGTCTCGAGAGCAAACCTTTAATATTCTTGCAAACATACTATTAGTTCGTCTCTGTTCATCCTTTTAATTCTGCCCGTTTCTCCGCTCGGCGTTGGAAGAGAAAGCCGACCTCGCTCTGCCTGCAGCTCAACCCAGTGCCGCAGCTCCGCCCGGACGCCGTGAACTCCGGGGGGGAGGAGGGGGAGGTGTGTAAATATGCATCGCTCTGAAAGTCGGAGCACAGCTCCTTGGGGTCCGTGTGCGACTGAAGGCTGCGCAGCGAGGCGGTCCCCCTGCGGGGCACCCGGTGCTGTGGGGCCGATCGCGTGCCATAGGGAGAGGCGGTCGTTGTGGAGCTTTGGAAAAAGCTCTCGGGGGGAGGGGGGCTGAGTGCCCGCAGGAAACCTGCTGGCAGTGCCAAGGGAGGAGAGCAGCCTCGGTCTGAGGGTGTTTCTATCTCTCAGGGCACCCAAAGGAATAGGATTCAATACGAGTGCATGCGAGGGATTTTCTTCACTCGGTGCTTAAACAAGGGACAGCTGTTGCTGTGGGCTCCGTGTGAAATCAAATGTCACAGTCTGGTGAATCTGTGCACCTGGAGTTAGAAAAATGCTTCTGGGAGGAAGACTACAGAGAGAGCTGTTCTTTGCTCTTCTGAGTGCAACACTTAGAGAAGAGTTTGGTTTTCAGTTAACTCAGGACAAGAAGTTGTGATTCTGCAAACTGTTGGAACCAGGCAGTTGCTGGGGTGATGTTTGCTGTTAGATGATGAGAGGCTCCAGCTTCTGCTTTGCTCTCTGCTCCCCACTGCTGTAACAGCACGGTGGGGTTTCAGAGGGGTGAGCTCAGGTGCAGATCTGCTGTCCTGGGCTCTGCCTGCCCCTCTGTGCAGCCCTGAGGATACCAGCGCTATTTGGATGCTCCTGGTTGGGGGTGAGGGTGCTCAGCTCTGTTGGATTTCTCCTCCCTCAGTGCTGCTCGTGGCGTTTGGAGCCGTGCATATCACACATGGAGGTTACTCATCTACACTTTACATTCCTCATATGCCTGAAATCTTGCTTCACTCGCCCACAAATAGAGCTGCAGGCTTACGGTTGTTCCAAAGAGGGTGGATTTAGTGCAAGGCTTCTCCGTGTTGGGTATGAAACTGTTTGCCAAAATGGGGGGGGGGGGAAAAATATGGCAACAATTTCATTGATATCCGAGGAAAATACTGCTTGACAAAGGACTCCTTCACTCAGATCCTTGCTTCAGAAGAGGCGCAGACCTCAGAGAGAGAGAAATACTTCAGTAGGCGCCACACATTTCCGTGCCAACGAACAAAAAGAGGTTCTTCTCATTGCTAACGCCGTCTGAACCGCTCGATGCGACCCACGTGCGTTATGTTTGCATGCGTGCGCCTAACAGCCGCGATCACCGCGAGTGATGCTGCCCAGCTCTCCCGTTACGGAGCTCCTTGGGTCCTCCGTACATCGCGACGCTGCGGAGCGCATTCCTGGGCCGTGAGTGCCCTCTGCTGAACGCACCCCGGCTCCGGGAGCTGCGGGCTGAGCGCTGCGGGGGCTGCCGCCCACCCCAGGACCGCACCGATCTCCTCGTCCTCTCTGTGTGCTGTGATGGAGAAGCGCTGGGTGGGAGCTGGGTAGGGATGGAGGTTTCCCACTTGGCAGATTTCTCCCAGGCTCTTCTCTCTGCTCATTGGAGGCGCTGCACAGCACTGCGGGAGGGGAGCGAGCGCTGGAGCTGGAGGGAAAAATGCACTTTTTGGTACAATCTTGGTTTCCAGAATAGTGCTTCTAGAAAGGTCGCAGCCCCACACGGTGTGTGTTTGTGTTGGAGGATGCTGCTGTGATGGCTGGTTTGAAACACGCCTGGTTCTGCTGCGTGTGTTGTTGTAGAAGGCAGGTGTGCACCAGAGCAGGAGCTGGGGGGCAATGCTGGGGCCACATGGATTGAAGGCTCCATCCCTGTGGGGCTGAAGGTGGCTGTCAGTGGGCATGGAGGGGACGGGGGGTGGTTGGACTTGGGGATCTCAGAGGTCTCTCTGACCTCAGTGATTCTGTGATGGACGCTTAGAATAACAGGGGGCAGAGAGGGAGCCTTGTTTCCACGGTGCATCTCCTGAGGATGCCCTGCGGCTCCGAAGAAGCAGGGGCAGCCAGGAGCTGCTCCATCAGGTGCTGCTTTTCCTGGGCTGCACGATGGTGTGGCAGAGGCTGGGTGGGAATGCAGGGCTGTGCCAGGAGCTCCGTGTGTGTTTCATCCTCTTTCTGCAGAGGTAGGAAATCAACCTTTCCCCCCCCCCCCCCCCATCTTTAGGATTGGTGAGAGAAGCCATTTGCAACTGATGGGTGTAAATTATGCCTGCTTAGTCAGACAAGAAAATTAGAGGCTGCAGAATTAGACTCTGCTTGCAATTATCTTTCCATGGAACCAGTTTACAAAAAAAAACCCATCGGCACACTCCTGGCTTTCTGATAAATCCCCCAGCAGCGTTCTTTTCTGTCTGTCAGCCCCAAAATGGGCCTGGGCAGTTACCCCCCACCTGTCCAATTGCCCACGTCGAGGGTTGGGATGAGTCACAGAAAGCTTCCTCTCACCCTGCATGCAAAAGGCGAGGAAAGAAGGGCTGTTCCAAACACGGCTCAGCGCCTGGGCACAGGGTTGGCTGTGGCACTTCCCAGCTTAGCAAGCAATGAGTTACATCCCATTTTCACAGAATCATAGAATGGCCTGGGTTGAAAAAGGAGCACAACGATTGTCTCGCTTCAACCCTCTGCTATGTGCAGGGTTGCCAACCAGCAGACCAGGCTGTCCACAACCACATCCAGCCTGGCTTTGAATGCCTCCAGGGCTGGGACATCCACAGCCTCCTGGGGCAACCCAAGGTTCATCCCGTTAGAAGGGAATGGTGCAGCGGTCACGAGTTGGGAGTGCAATGTAGGAAGCTGCCTGCATCTATGTGACGATCTCTGTGACCCTGTTTGATTTGTTAAGTCATAGCAGAGTCTCATTAAGACCTTTAAGATCATTAAGCCCAACCTGACCCCAGCCCCTTGCTTCCCCTTCTCAGCTGCCCCATCCCTTCTATTGCTGGCTGTGTTTGAGGCAGGGTGTGCAGAGCTGTGCTGCACTGTGTCTGCTGTGCACCGGTTCCCCTTCATGGTGGGAGCACAATTTGCATTGTGGAAACCTGACTGGAAAACAACGAGCCTCTCTTTAGAGCAAATTTTCACTATTTTCTATGGGGAGCCTTTGTTGTTTTTTGTTTTTTTTCCAAGCATAAGGAAAAAATAGAACAGCGTCCAGTAAACATCAGATATTTAAAGCAGAATGTCATATATAAAGCAGTACTTTGTGTTGGCTTTTTTTCAAGTGTAAAAGAAGACAGTGCATAAATCTGCATAACTGTGGTTTTGTGTTATAAGCATTCGCTGGGGGGAGGGGGAACAGCTTGCGGCCAAAATCGGGTGTTCTGCACCATTTTTGGGGGTTAAAATCCACTTTTCTCATCCCAGAGGCACACGGGGTGCTGCCATTCCTGGCTCAACCCCTTCCCATGGTGTGGGGTGGCTGCTGCCTGCACTGAGCCCTGGCTCTTAAGAATTAAGGCCGAAATCACATGGGATTGAGTGGCTTTTAACAAATTATGTCTGAAATTGCATGAAATCCATTGGTTAGTGTTTGTCTGCATAATGTGTTGAGGAGCATCAGGGATGTCAGGTGCTTTTGTGCTCTGCTAGGAAGGGGATGTGCATCCTTCCCGGAATGCAGTCCCAATTTTTGTGCAGCACTGTCACGTTTGGGCAGGGCAGGGTTTGTCTGAGGGTGGTGGGAATGCAATGGGATGGGGCTGAGCAATGGGCACTGCAATGGAGGCATCCCCAGGCAGGGGGCAGGGAGAGGTGCACTGAGGAGGGGGGGGGAGGGGGGGGGGGATTTGGGGTCTTTGGAGCTCTGTGTGCCCGTGGCCTCTTGTTATAAAGTGAGCAGTGATGACAGCAGTGCTGTGCCACGGTCACAGCCTGGTGCTGCAGCAGTCTGAGTGCTGCTGGAAGAGCTCACTGCCATGTGTGAGGGATCAGGGCAATGGGTATGTAATTCGCTGTTGTAATTTTAGTTTCTCGACTTGGGGAGAGGGTTTCTTTGGCATGGGCCATCTCTTGGTGCTGGGTTTCAAAGCGAGGATGAAGGGACACCCCTCTGAGCAAAACCGTGGTGTGTGGCACCAGCTGTGCTCTGCAGCTGTGGTGGGATAAGGGAGCAAACAGCCCCACATCAGCAGCTGAAATGCTGCTGGGTCTGAGAAGCAGCAAATGCAAACTGTCCCTTTTGTATTTGCAGCAAAGGATCCTACAGGAACCTTGCAGCAAAACGCCTCGACGCCGTGCTCAAGCAATGTGAACAGCATCGTGTCTCTGGGGATCATTAATTCATGCAAAGAGACGACTGCCAAAAGGGGAAACACAGTTCCTTCTCAAGCTTGAAAGCCCTGGGAAGGTGAAATGCTTGGGTGAGCCTGTCGGTGTTCTCCTGCAGGTAGGAAAGGAGAGCTGAGATCCTGGACATAAAGCTCTGCACCCCCTCAGAGCGTTGTGAATAGAACAAACACTGTTCTTATTAATAATGAATTAATGTACTGTTGTGATGAGTAACTCAGAATAAGGCACTGCCATCTGCTCTTAGAGGTAATTCGGAAGAGGTTTTTGGAATGGTGCTGATCTAGAAAAAAAGCCAAAACTCGTCTCATTGTTTGCTGCTATTACTCATTAGTTGAAGGCAACTAACGAGTCGCCAGAGCCTTTGGGGAAAGTCCCACAGACAGAGGAGCTGCTGCTGGGGTTTGCAGCCTGCAGTGTGGTTCTGTGTGCCCTGTACAGAGGCTGGGGATACTGCAGGATGGCTCCACAGCTCAGGCCAGGGCTTAATCCACTATCCCTTAATATCAGTTTACAGCTAACAGAAAACCTGTTGTCGTTTGTTTCTACTGGAGGATTGCAATCCCTCCTTGAGGCACACGATGACAGCAGGAACACCTTTGCTTTTCAGGAGGAGAAGGCTTTGACCTTGGCTTGTGCTCATTTGCAGCTGGGAGATGCTGCAGAGAACAGCCTGGAGCCACAGCCATCCCCAGGCAAGGAGCTGCTTGTGTTGGGCTCCTCACAAACACACAGCAGAAGTGGGTTCTGAGGTCACTGCATCTCTGGGATTTCTGCTGGTGCTCTGCGTGGCTCTGCACGATGCTGCTGGGAAGGTGGATGTGACAGAACCAGGTGCTGCTCCCACTGGGTCGGACCTGCAGCTCATTTCAGTGGTTGCCAGCAGCTCTTACTGGACGTGCACTTCTCACAAGAGAGGCTCCGGGGTGGGGAGGTTGTGGGATTAATTTCTGGCTGAAGGAGCAAACAGCTGTAGGTGAAGTCAAGGGTGATCAGCCTCAGCCAGACAGCCGTGTCCCAGGAGATGCCTGGGGTGCCTCTCGCTGCAAATTGCTTTGGATATGTGAATATAGACCTCTTATAGACTCCAGCACTGCGCCGTACTGCTCGTGTCCTCATGCTGCCATCGTGTCCTCAATCATCAGGAGCTGTTGAAGGTCGTGGGAAGAGCACGAAGCAATCCAGAGGTAAACCCAGGTAGTTTGCCTCCAGGAACCTTCACTTTGCACTGAGTTTGTGGGATATCCCTTCTGTTGGGTCCGTGCTGCTGCCCCAGGAGCATCCCAAGCAGAGTGCAGGCACACATGGGTTATTTCTGCAGCATGCTCTGAGCTTGCTTTCAGACAAACGGTGCAGCGTGAGCGCCCGCTGGCAGGCAGCGTGCTCAGCCCCCTATTAAAAACAGCAGAACAAGTTTAATCTCTGGATGGCAGGGACGTTTGCATTGTCAGCAGTGTTTGATCCAAGTTTTAAGGGCAAAATTGAAATCGTTCTTCAGCCGGTTCTGCACATTGATCTCCAACACAAGAGCCCTTGTAAATAACCTCCTGAGAGCGTGTCACCCTCTTTCTCCAAAGCACCTCTCCAAGAGAAGGGCAATCCCAAGGGTGCAGCAGCAGCCAAAAGGAGAACAAGTGAAAATGGCTTCGGGGTTTTTTTTTTGCTCTCCTTCCTCCTCCTGCAGCCCACATCACATGCTCCAGATCACAAACCATCACTGAGGAGGAACACTGAGGCTCTCGGCTTTGCTGTGTTTGATAGCACAGACCAGTGGTTCAGTTCCCACCACTCCAGGCCAACACAACCTGCTTTCCCAACCCTTCTCTTGGCTCTGTACCCTGGACGGGCTGTAGGCTGGTGCTGGCATGGGGATGGGTTCAGTCTCACCTCTCCTTGCTGCTGATCAGTGCTGAGTTTTCCATTTGTCAGCAAACTGATCGGCTCCGGCACGGCCTTCGGGGGAGAATGAATGGCTCTGCTCTCAGGATCAATAGGACATTTTCAGGAGTATCTTCCACCGAAGGGGATGGTGCCCAGTGTTAGATGTGCTCCAAGCACAAGGGTTCCCTGGCTTTGTTGATTATTTATCATCAGCGAAGTGACAAAATTAAAAAGTGATTTTTTTCCTCACCTAAATGGGACAAAACAATCCCTTAAACCTCTTGTAGAATGGCTATGCCTGCAATTCGGAGATGAATGCAAAGCTTTGGGACATTTGGAGCAGCATGGGGTGCATGCTGGCTGCAGTGTGCCCACAGCTCCCATCCCATCCCTGCAAGCACTGCTGGACCCATCCTCCCACCTCCCCACCAGAGGCTGAGTGCTTTGCATTGCATCTTCAAAGGCCTTTAAGTATTGTTTGATTTCAGTAAGCTGATTCATTAGCTTTGAGATAAGAGCGTGCTTAAATGATTTGCAGAATTGTACCAAGCCAACGTGGTTTCCAAATGAGATGTAGTCCCATTTCTTCCCCGTTTTTTTGAGATTTATGAGATATTTAGCAGGTTTGAAGGAGCACTGTGGCAGTTCCTGTGTCCCACCGGGTGAACCCATCCCACAGCTCTGTGCTGCTGTTACAGCTGTGCTTCTGTTCCAATGCAATTCTCTCGTAAGAGTAAGAAATAGAAATAATATCATGGAATCATCATATCATAGAATGGCCTGGGTTGCACAGGAGCACAGTGCTCATCCAGTTCCAACCCCCTGCTGTGTGCAGGTCACCAACCAGCAGCCCAGGCTGCCCAGAGCCACATCCAGGCTGGCCTTGAATGCCTGCAGGGCTGGGGCATCCACAGCCTCCTTGGGCAACCTGTTCCAGTGCCTCACCACCCTCTGTATGATAAACTTCTTCCTAATATCCAACCTAAACCTCCCTTCTCTCAGTTTAAAGCCATTCCCCCTTGAAATATATGCATTTCCAGGCTTCTAGGTCATGCTCTCCTCTCTCTTGCCCTCCTCATCCTCCTGACCATGAGCAGGAGGGGATGGTTCACACTGAGGACAGCGTTGTTGGGGCATCATCACATTCCAGCCATTCTCTTGACATGGGAGAAGCAGAGAAGCCCTTGAGTGTGGCTGAAGGAGCATGAGGCTGCATGGGGCCGATCCCAGCTCCCTGCCAGCTCCACTGCACACTACTCAGCAGCAAAAGGCAAGCAGGAGATGAATGAGAAGGATGCGCGACTTGGAAAGAAGATGAAATCATCTTTAATGAAGCACTTCAAAAATAGCTTTGTCACTTTTACCCGCCAAGGAGGTTATTGTGATGAAATGGCATTATCATCTCGTGCTGGTTTTTAAACCAAGCTGCACCTCCTGGAGAGGAATGCAGCTCTCAAAAGATCTTCGTTTTATCAAGGAGAACAAGAAGAAAAAAAAAAGCAGCACGGGGAGAAGTGTGTGCTCAGTCAATGAGTCTCATAACTCATGGATAGAGGAGTTTGGAACCAGCATCAAGCTGAAGGCATTAATAGCCTCTGCTTTCAAGTCAATGGGATTGATCAGCAAATTCGGTTCATTTCTGAGTGATTATTGTAGAAAAGTGGAAAGCAAACCAATATTTAAAGATGTCCCCGCAAGCAATAATACATGATTGCAGGCTTTGGCAAGCTGGGCAGCAGCAAAAGGGCTGAATGACATAACAGATCATTCATAATTGTCAACCAAATTGCATGGCTGGTATCGAGCTTAAAAAACAAAAACACAAGAAGCATTTCTTATTGATTTCTGTTTCGTTGGAAACAATATGAGGCTGCCTTAAAGAGCGGGGAGCGGGCTGCAATTGATTCTCTTTTCCTTTTGAGTTAATTCCAGTAGAATTGGAGATTTGATTTGAATTCTGGTTTTATGAATGCGTTTTTCTTTCCCCTTCACTCCTGTTATTACAGAGGAGGCGGGAGAGCATAAACATGGGAAAGTTTATGACAACGGGCACAAACTCCCTCAGAACAGGATGCTCCCCATCTTCTCTGGAGTGTAACTCCTAAGTGTACAGGTACAGAGCTCGATAGGAATGGCAGAGGTTGGGTACCACTCGGTTGGGTCTCCCCAGCCCCACTCATTTCTGCTCCCCTCGCTCACTGGCCCTGCTCCGTGCTTCTTGGTGTGAGCAGAGCCTGGGGACAGAACTCCATGCTCATCCCTCACCCCATCCCCGTGCTCAGTAATCACATCTCCTCCTTCCCAGCTTTCTGATGCCTTTCCCATGCCATCTCCTAAGCTGCCCCATTCGCTCCCTGCCCCTCCATCACACAGCCCCTCGGCCATGAAGGTGATGTGCCCGTTCTCCCACCCCCAAAGCTGTAAGACCTGCTATTATTTAAGGTCCTCCTTACACGGGAAGGAGATGTAATCACCCTTCACGGGTGAGATATTCCGTGGGGATTTGTTTCACATTACTCGACATTAAAGCGGCTCACTTTATATTTTAGTGCTTCACTTAAAAGCAGGGCAGTGCTCACGGAGTGCTGTGATCCCTTCCCTCTGTCTGGAGGTGTTCCTTTGGGGAAGTGAAGCCTGCAGCAGTTCTGCAGCCTGAAGTTAACCCATCTCTGGTGCAGTCTGTGTGTGGGACGGATGGTTGGAGCAGGGCTGGGGGACTGCACGCATTGGGAGCTCTGCATGGTGGTGCTGCTTTATGCTGTGTTAGCAGAGCTGCAGCATAACTGCAGGATCACCCTGCAAATATTGCAGGGCCCAAAGCTGGATAGGTCTGCATACATCACGGGGCTGAGTAGTTCAGGTAAACAGGTGAGCTCCTGCCCAAACAACCCCCAATGCTCCACAGCCAACCCCAGACATTCCTGCATGGGTACCCGTGGTTACACTCTTGCATGTTTTGCCCTTGGGCTGTGCTACACTGCTGTATTTCACAAGAAGCTTTTGCTGAAATGTTCTCCTTTCATCACCATAACTTTAACACATGCATTTTATAGGGAGCTCTTCTGTGTGTCAATAAAAGACAGCGCTGGTGTCACACGAGGCTGTGAGACACAGTGACAGCAGCTGCCATGGGCTGCACGGAGCAGAACCTCACTCTTCAGCCCTGTTGCTCTTCAATGGGAAGATGCTGACATGTTAAGAAGAAAAACATGTTTTTTCCCATTGCCTATGCCATGCTAGGCTGCAGGAAAGACACGTGGTACAGCCTGGGTGCACGTTGGGGTGCAGCCATGGCACAGCAGTGCTTGGTGCACGTGCACATCTGTGTGCACTGCTGCTCTGCAGCCGTTGCTGAGGTGGAGCTGGAGATGGGCATAAAGCATGAGCACAGAAATCTATTAGCATAAATTACTGATGGAGTCACCCAAAAAACTGTGTTCCAACCCCATGCTTAAAAACAGTAACAGCACTTCAAAGGGGCAGTAGGCCTGATCTGTTCTCAAGATAAGGTGGATAACTTCAAGCACCAACCCGTCTTGCTTGCGCTCCTTCTCTTGGTGTTCTGCATAATCTGCTGTGTCCAGCTAAGATTAGATAAAAGCAGAAGCAGTTTGTTTTTCACTTTCCAGCATTAACCATTTGCTTCTCCTTCCCCAGAGGTGAGGGCTCAGAGCTCAGTGCTCCCATGGCTTTGGGCTTCACCCAGATTTGGTCTGGGATGTGGCGTGGTGTGACGGTTCACCTGCTCATCTGTTTGCTCTTTCCCCCTCTTTTTAGAGGATCTTTTTGGGATTTTGAGGATCCTTTTAGATCCAAGCTCAAACCCTTGCATACAACAGCTGCTCTCAGCCAAGGTCTGAGCATCCCCATCACTCACCACGTGCAGTGCCAGGCGTTGCTGCGCGGGGAGGCTCGATGCTGTGCACCAAACAAAGCCTCTGCACCACTGCTGCGCTATCGACAGCTCTGCTGCTGCTCCATGGCTGTGCTTCGTTTGTGGAAAGTGCTGTAATTATCCCCTGGTAGTCATTTTGGGGAACGGCATACAACTCCTGAAAAGAAATCCAAATGGGTTCACCTGATTGCAAAGAAAACGCTTTAAATATCGAACCGTTTTTCTAAAGGTCTGAGTTCTCTGTTTGCTTCAGCACTTAGCAGCCATTTTGTTCCGCCTCCAACAATGGCTGTTTTAAGCCCAGATCCCTTTTTTTTTTTTTGCTGTTTTGCCCTTCTCCTTCCAATGAAACCCTTAAAGCTGTCTCTTCCCTCGCTACCCATGCAGACTTCCCCACTCAACTGTCAGGCTGTTCAAGCCAACTGCACGCTTGATCTGGATCTTTGGATGAGCTTTGTGTGTTCAGCAGCTGAACGAACCAGTCCCCTGTTTACAACATTTACATCAAAATAAAGTTTCTGGAAAGAAAAAGCAGCTTAGAGTGCAAAGTCACTGGAGAAGTAATTCTTATGCTTTTCAGCAATAACAATATTGAAGGAGCCAAAGCCAGGCTGGCTTGGCAATGCAGAGGTGCAGTAGGAATTTGGTACTCTCTGTTATCCGGGATTATTGATGCTCTGGGCTCACAGCATGCTGGCAACTGGAAGGCAAAGCCGTGCACTGCTCCCCAGCTCCCACAGCTCTGCGGCCCATGGGTCCCCATGTGGTCCCACGACTGGGAGCATGGAACCCTCCTGCTCCACTCCCTGCCTTCCTCACTGCCCGCCTGCTTGGTACACACGCCCTGTCTCATTGAGAAAAAGTAATTTAGGAGCTGACAAAAACTGAAGCAAACTGCTACAATTAATTAATAGCCCACCATCTCATGCGGTTGGTTCCAATGGAAGGCTCCAGCATCGCCACTAATTGGGAAGTCAGGCCAGATCTCATCCAACAGAATGTGCTCGCGTTGATGATCAGTGATCTCCGTACTCGGGGGCAGTTTTTTATTTCATTTGCAGTAGTTTGTTTTGATGGATGAATTAAGTATTCTTGAAGTATCAAAACAATCTTTGTAGCTGTGTAACAGGAGCGGGAGGGATGTCATTAAAAATGAACTCAGCTCGATCTGGATGCTTGGCAAAACAACTTCAAATGTACCCCGGTTATTTTGGGGGAGAGGAGCTGTGTTCTCCCAAGATGAAAGAATCCAATTGAGAATATTTTAAAGGAAGGGTTGGTGGCAGGAGCAGGAAGGCTACCTGGGGATCCTCCTGAAAACAAACAGATGAAAATCCGTCTGCAGGTGTTACAGAGCTGCATAGAGCTGCTGGGTGCAGCCCCTAAGCTCACCCAGCCCTGAGCCTGCTTTGAGAAAGGAAAGCAGTGAGCAGTGATATTTAATGCAGGGCTTTCCCAGTGCAGAGTTGGAATGCATTGACCTCTTGCAGAGGCATCGTTGGGCGGCTGCTGTGGCAAAAAGGGAGATGGCTGTGCATGGAGCTCTGCTGCAGAGCTGGGATGCAGGGGTGGCACACAGCAGTGCTGGGGCTCTGGTCTAGCTCTGTGTTTGTTCTGTCCTTAGGTAAAGTTGCACAAATTATGCTAATTATTAGATAAGGGATTCCAGTTGGGAGCGCTGCATCACACCCAGATGGGATCCACACTGCATCATCCAAACCCAGGCTCCTGGTCTGGAGGTTGGTGACACTGCATATAGCAGGGGGGGTTGAAACTAAATGACCATTATGGTCCTTTTCAACCCAGGCCATTCTATGATTCCATGATCCTATGATTCTTTGGGCTTGAAAGCGCAACAGCCTCACACCATTGCAGCTCAGCCCCATCAGCTGTACAGACAGCCCCTACTGCCATGGTCAGGGCAGCAGAGCAGGCTGGGATGGGGGTTTGTAGCTGAATGCTGCCCACACTTAGGATGATTTGAAGTCCTGTGGGTCTGAATAAAGCAGTGCAGAATGTTTGATTCCCAACTGTTTTGTTTTTTTTTCTTGCCACTGATAATCCATTTGCATCAGAGCTGCACACTGATGCAGATTTCCCAGAAAGTTGCTGTGCAGTGAATGTGCCAGCTGCACAATTTGTGCATATCTTTAAGCAAAAAAAAAAAAAAAAAAAAAGGAAAAAGAAAAGTTTATATTTTCCTCTTTGCATGCAGTTTTTAAGAAGCAGAGAGCGAAGAGCCATAAAATCTCCCTTTATAGAGGTAGCAGGCAGCAGCAGAGTGCGCTAAAGTGAGCGAGGAAAACCCAAGGTGACATTTAATTTTAGCAATAATAAGCTATGGCAAAACTCCTCTTATTAAAGACCTGAGGCAAAAGCGTTCAGCTGGAGGAGGATGGAGCAGAGACACCATGGGCAGATGTGGGCTGAGATGCATCAAACACAACTCGGAGCCCAGCGTTAACTTTAGGGAGGGAGAATGTAAGCATTGGGTTCCTTCTGCTCGCTGTCCATTCTGGGCTGGGTAGAGGGGAGGGGAGACCTGCTGGGAAATGGCATCAGGGGAAAGGGCTTGGGAAGTGGTCCAGTGTATGGGGATGTGCTGCTGTGACCCGCATGGTGAGCGTGGGATGTGGGGGGAGGTGAGGGAGTTGCCTTGGGATGCACCCAGTCATGGCAGCTCTCTCCATAGTGAGCTCTGTCCTAACAGAGACCAACCAGCTGGATGCGTGTTGGGATGTGCTGTGCTCAACTCCCAGCTGCTGTGCAGTGTCACCTGGAGGGGGATGCAGCATGGTGACCCACCAAGGGTGCACACCTTGTCCAGCAAAGTGCCTGGCCAGGCCTCTGTGGAAGGGCTGAAAACAGCACGGAAGGCAGCAATAGGAAGCAGGCTGACCAGCGACTTGTTAATTCAATGCTGCCTGAAGAGCCAGACCTCTGTGCCTGCATGCATGCGGGTATAAATAGATGCTCAGAGCCACAGCAACGAGCGGGTTGTGCGACGGCCCTCAGAGCTCACAGCAGCCAAAAATACCCTCGGAACAGCGGGCAGCCAGAGTGACGTTTGCAGAATGCTGCTAATGGCACAAACCCACAGTGGGTGAATCAGCGTTGGGCCGCTCTGCCTGCTGTTCCCGGTGGCCCTGGGTTGTATGGGGTGGGAGAAATGCAGGGCCGTGCCACAGCCCATGACTTAGCCCTGGGGTTGGCTTTATTTTCCTCTTCCATTTTGCAGAATGACAGGAGAAGCGATCGTGCTCACCTTGGCAAGAAAGCAGATCCTCCTATTGTCGGGGATAATAAGGAACAATAATTCTTGAAGAGATAGCAAGAGGCAGAGCTCCTGTGAAACGCTCCCGTTCTGTGTATAAACCTATCTCTATTTTTCAATCCTAAATGGGCCGTGCATTGAAAGCCCGGTGTTCGAGCTGTCTCCATTCACTGTGAAAGCTGCAAAGAAATAGAAACCATCCGGAATTGCTCAGCCCCTGGAGAGAGGCAGTGCTTTCCCTGTGGATGTCTCATTGCAGTGCTGTGATGATTTTATGGCTTTGTGATGGGGTGAAGGATGTTGAGGCTGATCGCTGGCCCCGTGTATTTGTCTGGGCTGTGGCACATGGAGCATCACAACAAGGTGTTTGGTGCACACCTGGTGAGCTGCTGGGGTGAAGCATGGGGTGGTCTGGGGATGCCATGCAGGGAAAGGCTCTCTCATTTTGGAAGTATAGGGGGCTGAAGGGATTGGCTGCATTCCCAAACATTGGTCTCTCAGATGCCCCAAAGACCCCAGAGCAGGAGTGTCTGAGAGCTGTGCTCATGCTGCGTGCCTTTCTGCACGATTGTCTGACGTGCTCTGAGCTAAGGGCTGGAAATCAATCACCCTGTATTTGAGCAGAATGAGCAGCACCTGGGTCGTGGTCAAGACGTGCTTTTGCAGTTTCCATTGTCTGCAGCGTCTGGGGATGTTTCATCAGAATGATGGGGAACAAATTACTTTACGCTCATCCCGTCAGGATGGCATAAATCCTCTGCTACTGGGATGTGTGTTGTGTGGGAGGGGAAGGATAAGGGCGGCGGTGCTGATCATAGCAGCTGGCACCGGGCTAAAAGAGATTTCCAGACACCTCTGTTGTTTGCTGGCTCCAAAAGCTGTACAGAAGTCCACCTTGCAGGGTGGCTGTGCCTCCAGAGATGCAGTGCTGCCCTGTGGTGGGGATGCTCACATGGCAGTGGATCCACTCTCCATCTCAGGCTCCTCACAGCAGGACACAGCAAGGTTTCCCCGCTGCCTCCAAGGCTGGCTGCACTACACATACATCAGCTCTTGCGTGACTCAATTGTATTAATTGTTGCACTAAATTATATGGTATTATTCAAGAAGAATGTTAATTTAATTTCCCTACAACTGCGTTCAGCTTAATTTTTAATCAAATCTGACAGCAGAAATTTAATTCAGGTGCTGCATCGTGGCTGCAAGAGGACCAAGTCTATAACAAATGTTCTAAACTCGGCGAGACAGTTTGCAACATTAATACACGTTAAACAGAGGCGAGCTGCTGAGCTGTGGGCTTTAATTATTCATCCTCTGCCACCAACCTGAGCGCCATGGGAAGAGCTGAGCTGAGCTGTGCGGGATGGAGGTGCTGGGGCTGCTCCTGGTCCTAATGAGTGCCACCAATGAAGCAGGCAGAAAGCAAAGCTGGGTTGGAAAACAGGGCTCAATCTTTGCAATTTAGCTGGTAATGCAGGGAGGGGACCAAAGGCAGTTTGCAGAGGCAGAGTGAGCATGCAACTGCATCTTAAGCTGGGAGCAAGCAGGAACATTTTCCAGGTGACTGCAGTGTTTCTGAATTTTACCAAATGAAAGAGCATTTCCCATAGTAGGGCAGGGATGGATCTGCACTCAGGGGAGCGGGCCATGGAGATAAGGGGCTGTTCATCAGCTAACTAAAGACAAACTAAAGCACTAACCCTGCAGCAAGCTGCTGATCCGTTACCCACAGTGATGCCATGAGCTCACTTTGGGGAGCCCTGGCAGTTCCTAAAAATCCTGGTGGAAACGTTGCACTTTGTTGCAAGCGTGGCATCTGCAGTGCTTCCATGCAGCGGTGTTGCTGTGTGTCCCTGCCAGGAAACACAAGGGCTGCACACATCCACAACAGTCACAGTGATCATTCTGCTCTATGAGAAGCTGCAATTAATAAGGGGTGTCAGAAACAATGGGTTTTATTGCAGTGATATTCATTGCATGCGATACAAAGAGAGAAAGCACCGTGCTTTCTGTGTGTTGCAAAGAGTGGGGCCAAGTGGAAGTAAATGAAGCATGATGTGGTTTGGGACGTTCTGTATTCTGTAGAAGTAGTTCAAAAAAAAAAAAAAAAGAAAAGAAATAAAAAAAAATAAGCTGTTCAAAAATGTTGATAAAGAAAAGGCTTCCAAGGTGCAAACAGCTGAAAACACAGAAAAAAGGAAAATACATTGAATTCTGTGCTCGAACACATTGCTGTACGAGTAGGGGAGGGCTGCAGAAAGCAAATACTCCTTCTGTTCTGGAAATCTGCAGCACTGGGATAATTGCTACCTGTGGTTGCTGTGGGAACCATAACTTTTCAATTCCAGATTTTGAGCGCTTAAAATCTCAGCCAAATGTGCCACATTAATGTGACTTGTGTCATATTATGGGAAATCAGCCAATTTGTGGTTAATATAAACAGGGTGGGGAGGGGGAAGTTTGGGGGCGAGTAGGGGATGAGTTCTTCCCCGTGGTCACAGGCATCTGCAGGAGGGATCCTGGCAAAGGAGGAAAAGGGGAGAAGAAAAACAGGGGAAATGAAAAGCTTGGCAGGTGAATAAGGAGGGCCCCATAGAGGTGAGATCCCCCCCCAGGAGCTTGTCAGAACCCTCTGTGCTGTGAGCATCCCAGCCCCATTTCCATCCCTTGGGGAGCACTGCTGTGCGCGGTGCTTGGCTGAACGACCTTTAAGGTCCAGGAGCTTTATAGGACCATTATTTCATTAGCCTAATAAAAGGTAACTGTCCTACCCATATTTACTGCTGCTGTGCAAAGGGCTGGGAAGGGTTGGGGGGGGGGGCTTTGCATATCCATGCCCTGCTGGAAGGGGCATGCAATGCGTTGGTTTTGCACTCTGTTGAAGGAAGGGGAAACTCAAGTTCCTGCTGGTGCTCTGTGCTGGATCTGATTTTTTTCTAGTGGTTGCTGCTGAGCTCATATACCAACTTCTGCCACGTGCTCTCAGGTGCCCATGCTGTCTTGCTGCACCCCTGACCAACCCAAAGGGCGTTGCAGCATGCACCCTCCTTCCTTCCCCAGTTTCACAGCAGAGACAGCAGCAGTGCTGTGGATGAGGGGCTGTGCCATCGTGTTTCCTCACTGGGGAGCATGGAGAGGTTTGGGCTGAAGATGGGATGGCAGGGAAGAGCGGGGTGATGCTGGCTGGTCCCCAACAGCCCCATGACAGCCCTGGGCTCACATCAGCAGTGATGCACCTGAAGTGGGCCAGAGGCCAGAGAGCATGTTATTTAGGATATTGCTGGCAGAAAGCAATAGGAATAAACTGGTCCATCACTCAGCCCTGGTGCCAGGTGTGTTTCCATGGCTCGTGGCTGGCTGAAGCCCAGCAGAGCCCCCTGCAGTGGGCAGAGTGATGCAGCACAGGTTGGGGTGCCAGGAGCATCACCACAGCCAGAAACCCACAGCAGAGATACTGCCGAACCACAAAGCCAAGGCAAAGGGGCTGCAGCACAGGTACATCTGCAGTGATGTTTTATGGATGACGTGAGGCCCTTGAGCCCATAAAGAAGGATTTGGGTTTGTTCCAGTGGATGTCATTGTTTCCAGCTGCTGTGCTGCACGGCAAGGTCCTTCTGCTGCCTCTTCTGCGGCACTGAGAGGTGACAGCATGGGAATATGGGGCTGGGCATTGAAAGCAGGATGCTGGAGCTCTCCCTGTACTTTTCAGGTCCTGGAGCAGACTCAGGTCACCCCCCCAGCTCCCAGCAGGGCTCTCTCCTGAAGCCCATTGCAATTGGAGCCTTGCGTTCTCTTTGTTGCTTAACAAGCACTCTAATTAGTTCTCTGAGCTGTTGTTTTAGAGCCTGGTTAGGAACTCAGTGCACACGTGTAAGGCTCACGTTAGTTGGAATGGGAGAGATTTCAAGCTTTGCAAGTTCATAAACAGACGATGCAGATTCCCAGCGTAGCAGCAGCACATCGCTGTTTGCATAAATAGCAGGAGCTGTTCCAGGAGGAAAAAAAAAAAAGCAGAATTCTTTCCTCAGCGTCACGCTGGGCAGAAGGTGCTCTACCTACTTGGAACAAATGTCCTCATTTAAAAAGGAAATAAGTCGGTGAATTCTGTGACTGCTTGTGAAAGATGTTTGCAGTGCAATTAAAATACTGTTTTTTTACATGAGAAGCCATGCAGTGTTTGTTAAGAAAAGGAAACGATGGTGCAGCCTGGTGCTCCTGAAGGGGCATTCCCACCTCCAGGCCGCTGGGTGCAGCGCTGCCCTCCTTGAGCTGCAAGCAGAGACGTCAGTGTTCAGAACTGGGATGGAGGTTTCTGCTGGAACATTCGGGCTGGAGGTGTTGGATCCAAATGCCTTTTTCACTTGGAACATCTCTGCTCCAGAATTTTAAGGAGCTCCAACTTGATGTTTGATTTAACACTTTATTGAGTGTGTTCCTTCGGAAGGGGTTTGGGGCCGACAAGCAGCTCGGGGTGGGGAATCTGGTTTGGGATTTAAACCTGTGATCATACAACTCTTTCCAAATTCCAATTAACTTGGCGTTTTTCGTAGTGTTTTTTTCCTCCATAAGCCTCTGTTCTCTATGCATTTTTAATTAGCTTTATCCTGGGAAAACATGAGAGCTCTAACTGCAAGTGAGGAGAATAAAGGCAGCTGCTGCACCACTCGGAAAATCTGTTAAGTACAGGGAAGAGCGTAGTAAAAAGCAAAGCAATGAAGAAATGTTAGCTCTGCTCTAACACAAAACTGTGAATGGAGATAAAACCTTTGCACAAACCATGGCTGGCTGGAGCAGAATGCAGAGGTACAGCTCTGGTGAACCTGTGGCTGCGTGTTGCAGATTGGCAGCAGGTCATCCCCATGTCCTTCTCTCCCTAATGGTTCTCTGCTGAGTTTTGGGGTTGGTTCCCCCCGGTGTAGGAGGAGACGTGTGCTGGAAAAACATCAGTAGCAAAAGCATGACAACAGATAAACCTGGACTCTTATGCAGGATTTAGTCATGTAGATGATCTTTCCATTATGCATATTTTTGTTGTTATACTTTGAGGAGTTCTGGCAGTGGAGAGGTGTCAGATACCCCCATGGATGAGGCTTTGTGGGGCTCTCCTCATCCTGTACTCTCCATGCCCGCCTTGTTGTGTTTGGAAATAGTCTAGAATATAATTTAGGCGTTAAATGTAACAAAACAGACTTCTGGTTCGGGGCTGAGCAGTGTCAACACCAGGCTGCAGCCTGCAGAGCCGATGTGAAGTGTTCAGTGTTGGCACGTGTCAGCACGGGCGGTCGCTTACCTGCACACACAGTGCAGTGACACAATTCCAAAATCTTCCTACAAATTGCATCCATCAGTTTCCTACCTCTCCCCTTTGGGTTCTGCTGTTCCTCAGGGCCCATTGCTGCAGCACGGTGCCACCTGGGGATGGGGGGTGGGCTGCAGCCATCCCCTTCTCCGTCAGCACTGATCAGCATCACAGGAGCTAATGGGGAGCACAAAACCTATTTAAGAGCTACATTTACCACTTGGCTGATTCCATTACACGGTGTAATATCCAGGTGTCACATTTCCTCTCCCACTGCCTGCCTTAACGCTTTCCCAGCCCCTCTCTGCTGTGCTGGGTGCTGCTGTCCTCCTGCGCCCATCACCTTGGGATGTGCCTGAGGTGGGGAGGGTTGTGCTGGAACCACAGACCCGGTGCTGCTTGGGGCCATGCTGGGTGCCACCAGGTCCTTGCACCCTTCCCAAAAGGTTTCTGCCTAAGGGCTCTTTGCTAGGAAGCAGCCACAAGGCCCCCCCCCCCCCCCCAGGGACACCAAGTGTCTGCAATCTCCAGGAGCAACCAGCACCCTCTCTGCAGTAATTCTGGGTTTAGAGCAGATATTTTTCAGGGATTCAGGTGCTTTGTGCAAAGCAAATAGTGTAGGAGCTCTGCTGTGAGCACAGCAGCACAGAATGCCCCGCGGGGCTGCTCCATGCAGGGCTCTGCTATCACTGCGTGCTGCTGAGAGCAACCCTAAGAACTCACTGGTGCTAATGCTGTGCTGAGCTTCACCCGAACAAAAAAAGTCTTTTGTCAGCAGAAGACATGCTGTACACACAGCTCTTTGAGTCCCATCTTGTCCCCGAGGCTGCAGTTCCTCGTTGGGTTTTCCTTTCCTTTTGTCTCCCTTCTGTGGACCCGTGGCTGTGTCACTTAACGTACCCACAGCTGCAGGAAAGCCCATCTCCAGGCCTTGCTGCTGTTTGCTGTTCTTGGTACACGAGTGCCAGAAGACGTCTTGCAAGTGTGCACCTCATGCTCAGCTGTCACAGAGGATCTGAAGTTCTCAGAAGTCCTGAAGCTCCTTTTATAGGTGTCACAAATCCGACATCAAAGATCGCGTATCAGTTTTGCTCTTTTGTTTTGTGTTGATGCTATAGTATACATTGCCTGTGGTGGTTTTATCTGTAGCTACAGTTTTAGAGAACAAGATTAAGGATGTAATTGCTTCCTTTGATTCTTAACGAGATCAAACAGGACGACAGAACTATCAGTGGAAGGTTCCAGGAGATGCGTTTTGGAGCAGATGCGTGCGTCTGTTTCTTGCACTTAAAAGCAGTGTGGATTGCAGGGTGGTGCACTGCAGAATCAGGCTGCACCTGAAGAACTGGTGCTGATAAAGATACGTGGGCAGAGGGGCTTATTTCTGAGCCCAATTGCATGGGACTGTGTGAGGCAGCTTGGGCTGAGGGACCAATGGTTGGGTGCAGTGGGCTGAGTGCATCTCTGCAATGTTACCCTGTGCTGCCTGCACACATGGAATGCTATCGTGCTGTTGTGTAGCACAGCTCCATGGAGTGTTGTGCTGACCTGCAAGGCAGGAGGGGTTTGCAGGGAGCCTGGCTTGCAAGGCAGCCCTGCAGTGCAGCAGTGGCATTGCTGTGTCTTTCCCCTCCAGCCCAACGTTGTGCTCTCCACGGGGCAGCATGCAGAATGAGATTTGTGCTGTGAAAGATGAAGTTCTCAGGCTCAGCATAGACTGCTGGGCTGATTGGCAAGATGCTGAAAAACGCCCCAAAATTAACATCCAGGTGCTGAAAAATAGCATTAAAATGCAACAAAGGTTTCTTTTCTGATACACTTTAAGCACAAAAATTTCCAATAAATAGAAGAGCTGAACAGGTACCGAAGGAGGCAGCTCTGAGTGCAGGTGCAGAATGAACAGAAGGTGCAGTTTTGTTTTCCTCCCCTGAAATGCCCTCAGCTCTTCTGAGATCCCAGTGCGATAAGTCTCTGAGAAAGGAAAACGTTCCTCTTCGTGACCTTATGGATTTAAGATCTATTTCTAAGCCAAATTTTCATAAAAAAACCTGCCACACACAATCTCCAGATTAAACCTTTTTTTATTTTCAGGCAGAGATGACCTTTCCCAGCTCTGGATATTAAATATCACAAAACCCGCTGCAATTTAAGCTGAGGATTTTACATTTGAATAAATGCAACTGAAAAGCAAAGCTAACTCCCCTGCAGAGCGCCTGGTGGGGGGGCGAGGGAGTCCCCAGATCCCTGTTGGGTCACAGCAGTGATGCTCACACGCTGGTGTCACCCTGCAGGCTGTGTCCATTGGTGTCCATCAGTGCTGGACTCAGCAGGCACAGTGTTGGCTCTTCCATCACCAAGCAGCTCGCACTGATGGAGAGCAGCTCTGCATGAGAGCAGAGCCTGGATGGACAGACAGACAGCAGCAGTGGGTTTTGCAAAGGTAGGAGAGAAGCGATGCTGCCTGGTGTGGGGATGCTGGTTTCAATGTGCTCACATTCACAGCAGTGCATGTCATGAGGTGGCATCTGTCAGTCTCTGGGCTTCTCTCCATCGGGAAATGTGCACTCGGTTGTAAAGCAGTTTGTTAAATTTGTCAGAACTTTAAACTTGGGCAGGGTTTTTTTCGCCTTTTTCAGCTGGAAATGCCTTTTGGTTAACAAATGCTTTGCGACAACAAATCAATGTTCTTCTGTGTAACAGAATTAACTCAGCTTGCACTGCTGCAGACCTGCTCGGCACTTATATGTCGATAACGAATCTTTTCATGGGTGAAATGAAGGACCTCAGCTCATTAGCACGTGCGTTTCTGAGTGTAATTTGTCAATAGGAAGAAGTTAAAACTGTCAAAAGGTGTAAAGGCAGTTGGGGTGAAGGAGAATGTTAAAGAAGAAAAGTATTGCTGGGCAAGATGAGGACAAAGTGAATAGTGGAAGTGGAAGTGGAAGGGAAGCTCTGCATGGGATCCCAGTGCCAAGCAGGGGCTGGAGGTGAAGCCTTGGCAATGGCAGAGGGGTTGGTCTGGCTGCAGTGTGAGATGAGAGCAGTGAGTGAGATGCTGAGAAGAGCAGCATCCATCAGTGCACTTCCACCCAAGTGTGTCTGCGTGTGGCTGGTGCTGTGGGGCGAGGGAACCCGAATTCCTGACCTCCTCAATTCAGGCCACAGTGCAAGTTGCCATGGTGACTCTCCGGTGATGGAGGCTTGCTGCCAGAGGCATTTCTTCATCTGATTTCTATCAATTTTTAAAGAAGGTACAGTGGTGGTATCTCCTGCTCCTCTTGTGAAAAAGGCATTTAAACACTTTATGGAAGGAACAGGCTTTGGTGACTTTGCAAATGAGGCAAACAAAGAGGCAGCATTGGATGCTGTGCTGAGCAGGGCAGTGTTCTGCATGGAGCACTGCTGCCTTTGAGCATTGCCTCTGCTCCTGTGGGGTTCAGAACACAGCTGGGCTCAGCATAATGGACCCAGTGGGATCGTGCCTTGGTCCTCATGTTCACAGAATCACAGAACCACCAAGGTTGGAAATGACCTTCAAGATCACCCAGTCCAACCATCCACCTATCACCAATAGTTCTCACTAAACCACATCCCTCAACACAAAATCCAACCGTTCCTTGAGCACCTCCAGGGTCGGTGACTCCACCTCCCTGGGCAGCTCATTCCAGTGCTTGATCACTCTCAGAAAAGTAGTATTTCCTAACGTCCAGCCTAAATGGCTTGAAGCCATTCCCTCTAGTTCTATTTCTAGTTACATAAGAGAATAGGCCAACCCCCATATCAAGGCATGGGAGGACACCCAGCCAGAGGCACCTGGAGCAAGCAGGAGCATTTTGCAGTCTTTACACCACTATTGCAGGAGCATATAAACACAGATATCAGTAGCAGTGCTCTGAGGAAGAAGTGGCTATTGGTGGTTACTTCTTTATGTTTATTTAGCTAAGTGCCATACGGGTCTCAACAATGGCAGCGTTTCCACTTCAGCTCTAAGCAGACAGAAGCACCTCTTGTCTGAGTGAATCACAGCCGACTCCACTGGGGCCATTGTAAGTCACAATAAAAATGACAGACAGAGCCATGCAGGATGCCAGCCAGGAGCAGAATGGGTGGGAAAAAAAAGGAAAATTATGGCCCTTATCGCTCACTCCTGAGAACAGCAGCCCCAAACACCTCGCTGCAGTGGGATGGAAGGGACAAGGTGCTGGTTCTATTCCCACGCCATGTTGGCCTTCAGCATCGTGGTGGTGCTTGAAGATATTTGTTAGGCTCTGGCTTTGTTAAACAGCACAAACACTGAAAAGCTGGCCTCACTGGGAAGGCTGGTGTTGTGAGTGCTGCACCTGATGGCAGGAGGTGAAACGATTAGGGGGTGAGACCACAGTGAAGCCATCCCATCACTGCTGGGTGGCACAGCGTTGTCTCCTGGCTGTGACCCCATACCATGCCAAGCCCACTGCTACCCCATAGCAACCTCATAGCACAGGGGTGACCCCAAGGACTGCAACATCCCAGATCCACGGCCTGCTGCTGCACTCTGCACTGCCAAAGCCCAGCAGAATTCACTCCCAGCACATAAAATGCAGAAATATGAGAGCTGTTTGCCAGAGTATTATCTAATCGTGGAGCTAAAGTGATGCGTGCGATGATACGGGCACATCTTTTACATGAGTAATCTGCGAGGAAGATGCTCTACATAAATGTCGCCTGATTTTGTTCCGATTTAATCCCCTTTATTTATTATCCTCTTGTACCTGTTTATTATTTCCAATTTTTCTTCCCTTCGCTGCACCTGCCACTTCCGATCCTATCACACCCTCCTTATGAGGACGATGAGAAACACTCGTGTCGTTTCCTGCCTTCATATGGAAGTAAGAGAGAGAAGGAAAAGAAAACAGACACTGTGAAACCTGCACATGCCTTCTAGAAATAGTGCTGCAGATCCATCTGGAGCAGAGCTCTGTTCCAGTGACCCAATGGTGACGGATGGGCAGTGGTGTGATCCCCAGATCCCCATGTCCCTATGGGTGCAGCCCTGGGAGTAAAGACTTGCTGCCACCACACTGTTTCTCTGTCCCTGGGATGTGCCAGAAGGGATTTCTGCATTGTGTTCTGCACTGAGGCTGCTTGGGGTGATGGCAGTGCCACGGGGACGTGGAGTGAGGATGCTCCTCTGAGCCATGGAGGTGGCTGTGCTCTGAGCAATCAATCAGACGTAATTATGCCAATTAGCTCCTTGACCTGGCGATGTATCCACAGTGGGCAGAGGAACACAGAGCTGTTCCTGTCCTTATTGCACACCGGTCAGGCTGGGGGATACGGTCACAGCTTAGTGCATAACCCGGTAGTTCGGTGATAAATGCTTCATTTTGTTGCTGTTTTAGCCGCCCTGCTTGGCGGGACTGATATCAATCCTCATTCCAATCAAAGTCCTTCTCAAACATGCTCCAGTGAAGTGGAATTTTCTGCAAAATAAGGTGTTATTAACCCAGCTCTCCTCCTCCCGGCGAGAAACGAAACCATTCTTCACCAATGAACCCTGCTTAAATAGCGATTAGCGGCGTTCCAGCAGCAAGACAAATGCAAAACCTGTGACCTTCCGTGCTCCGAGCTGCTGGGACTGTGGGAAGGAGGAGCAGCTTGCTTTTCTCCACTAGCATTTCAGCACGAGGTGATTTTTGCAGTGTGTGCAGCCCTTCTGCTCCCTGTGCTGTCTGCTCAGCGGCCTCCCCTGCATGCGGCTGCTCTCGAGGTGCCCCGTATGGGTGCAGATTGGGATGGCCCAACTTTGTGCAGCTCTGTGTGCAGAAGGAGCAGCTTGCTGCAGCTTGGCAGCGCTGGCAAACAGAAGTGTTACAGCATGGGGAAAACATTTGTAATTTAAAAATTGTCCCTATTTCAGAGCGTTAAAAAAGAAACGGCGCTTTTATTTCAGGGTTTGTCAGGATTTTGTTGATGATGATTTCCCTCCGTTGCCACAGCCTCGCATGAAATAAATAATTGCTTTCTCCTGCTCTGCAACGTCTAAATTTGAAGAGAGAAAGGAAGACGTGATGGGGAGCTCCTTTTTCTCTTTGTAGCCTTATTCACTGCAATGAATCCTTTCAATAGCAAACAGAGGTGAAATGAGGGGAGAAAACACACATCACAGATTATTTTTCTTCCCAAACTCCCAATGTGAAAAACAATGTGAATTTCTGCCCCAGCTCCCAGCTGTTGCTGCACAGAGGTTTGCTGTTGCTGTGCAGCTCTGCCCAGGGCAGGATGCTGCTCCCTATGGCTGTGCCATGAGCTGCCAGGCATCCCAAGCTGCCCTGACCCATGCTTTGCTCCTGGGTTGGGCACCAGGAGATGCTGCACTGCTTCCCAACCCACATCGCAGCCGTCAGCTCCAAGGATTGGCTCCTAAAATGATCAAATCTGAAAACGACTGAAAGGAAAGGAAACTTTCAGCTTCAAAGCAAAACTCTGCCTTGTGGGTATCGGCGCGATCCTCGGCGTTGTCATAAGCAAGGATGTGATAATTAGGGATTTTTTAAAGGGACAGAATTATTTTATTTGCTTCCCTGCCGGTTTTCACGAGGCCATCAGTCATTGCTTCACTCAGATAGGATTTCTTATGAGCAGTGACAGGATAAATTATACGGTTCTCATCCAGCAAATCAACATTACAGTACAACATTATCTCTTGCGGAGCGATGTCTGAACAAATCATAAATTCTATCCAGCTTTATTAGATCTGCCTTGAACTCAAATATTTTTTTTATTCCAAGCTGAGGTGTGGGATTTTTGTGTTTTTTTGTTTTTTTTTTCCCCTTAATTGTTAATCGTATTAATAGGATGGGGGACAAAACCTCTGTTGGTGATGCTGGGTGCTGGTGGGCATTTTGTTGGAGGTTGCCATGCAGTCCAACCACGCAGCTTTGGAGCTGTCAGCACCACGATGGGCTCAGGGATTTATTGAGATGTGACACATTAATTACTGGCTTCCACAGCCTCCCAGAGGATCTCCCTGACAGATCCCAAAGGTGGGCTTTGCTATGGAGGAGATGGAGAGCTTCTACCTGCTGTTCCCTATGGACCATTTGCTCCATCACGGAGCAAAGCCATAAATCCTGGAGTTGGGTTGTTCAGGACCACTGCAATAAGCATGTATGTGGTGGGGAGGGCATGGCAGCAGCTTTCATATGGTTCATATAGGAGGCATTTGGGGGTAATTCCACATCCCTTTATTCTCCCAGGCTCATCCAAAGCTCCAAGAAATGAGGCTGGGTGTGTGGGATGGGGCGAGCAGGGCTGAGTTATTGTTGAAGTTATTGACTGAAGAGTGGGAGAAGTAGCATTAAAGCCTGGCTCTCTTTTGTTCTACTAGAGAGAGAAAACATTTTCTTAAATTATGTGTCAATAAATAATTGTTTGTAGGGTTTTTTGCTGCTCTAATACTGGCATTAGGTAGCTCCAAGGCACATTTCAGAGAAGTGCAGCTTGCTTGGCCTGTGGGGGGTACGGAGCTTTTGGCATCAGCAGCATGCTTAGCTAAGGAAGGGAAGCTGGGACGTCTCTGAGGAAAGAAAATTGCTTCAAAAGCACTCAGGATGGAAGCAACAGAACCTCTGCTGTGTGGGTACCGTGTCCATAGCCTGAGTTCTGGCTCAGCAGTGCTCCGCAGATGTCTGTGCAGAATCTGATTCCTTCCTTCCGTTGCGTTACACGGGCAGCAGGAGCAGTCTGCACCTGAGTTGGATGCTCACAGGTTTTTGCCTTTTACTGATGCTTGCAGTTGTAGAGCTGGGCTCTGGGTCTGGCAGTCCACACACCGTGAGGCTTTTTTTCCCATCACTGCTTTCTGACATTTCCAAGGAAGTCGTGCTTCCTGCCAGCACATCTCATTTTGTAATTAGATTAAACTTCTTCTCTGTGCCCCAAATTTTGCTGTTCAAGAACAGAAGTCGGGTAAGAAGTGAATTCTCTTATTTCATCTGCTCCCAGAAAGTGAACAGCAGAGCCACTTACTGTGATTAAATTAATCACTGAGCAGAAATGTGCTTGTAATGATCTGCCACCAAACCGCCTCTGAGGATTTTGAACATTTTACCATCAGGGTCAGCAGTTTCTCACCCCTTTGGACTGCAATGAAAGGAGGGGCAGCTCCTCACAGCAGTGTAGCTCTCATTAAATGAGAAGAGGGTATATTGGGCTGTCAGGGCTGAAACAGGTCAGAACATCTTAAAAGCAGGAGGGGGCCCAGGGGGACTGTGAAGGATGTGCGCTGCAAAGGGGCTCTGCATGGTGCACAGAGCTGGCCATGCACTGTGCTGTGTTGCATCCCTGCTGCTGTGCATCCTTTGGTCCTGCAGACCATCCCAGCTCCAGCAGGATGCTCAGTTTGGCTCAGCAGACGAAGCTGATGCTCTTTGCTTTGTCACAGGAGCAGAGCTGTGGGACAGGAGCCACCCATGGCACTGCATTGTGCTGGAAGGTGCTGCTCCGGGTGCTGCACCCTTTGTCAGGGAGAGATGTTCTCTTGCTGCTTCTTGTTGGGGTGGTCGGAGATAACATTGTTTCCCAGAAACAGGCACGAGATCTGAACTGACGTGCCGTGAGAAAATGAATTCGGCAGCTAATTTCCCCATGCACAGGTGGAGCTGAATGGGAAATGAATGAGCACTGCTGGCTGGAGCAGCGCCCGGCTCCTCTCCCAGCCCCAGCACCAATTGCTGCCACCACCAATTCCTTGGTGGGGGAAGGAGGGCGAGAGACAGCAAATGCAGCCCATGCACAGTGCAACACGTTTGTGCATCTTCTGCCTCGTGAAGGTCATGGCATGAAGCACAGGAATAGAAAGTCTTGTGTTGTGTTGTTCCCCAGGCTTTGTTTACATCGTGATTACCTGCAGTGTGTTCTGTTGCTGCCAAAGCCTAATCTCTTGATGCTTCATTATTTTGCTAGATTTGTAAGAGCGATGATAAAAACAATTATTTTAAAGTAAGTAGCCAATCATCAAACCTCTGGATGCTGATTCTGAAGAATTAGCTCAGCATTAATGCGAATGCAATAAGCCATTAATGTGGGCACAAAAGTGCACAGTGCAAGTCACTAAATAAGGGATGAGGGATTAGCGGGGAGGATTTACATAGCAGTAATAGCTCCATATTAGCACATCTTACATATGGCAATACTTCATTAGCAACTGAACTTTATGTGAAGAACAGAGGCAATTGCCACAGCCCCAGCACCAACTGGTGTTGTTTCCAGCACATTCCAGCACATTCTGGATGATCATAGAGGTGTTTTCCAGCTTCAATGATTCTATGGTTCTCCGTGGTCGTGGTTCAGTGGGCATGATGGGGAGGCATCGGTGATTGGACTTGATGGTCTTGGAGTTCTCTTCCAACCAAAGCAATGCAATGATCTCATGATTCCCCTTGCAGGACCCTCCTGTCCTGGCAGGACCCAAGGTTGGTGTGGAAGGGAGCAGCGCAGAACAGATCCTGATGTAACCATTCTGCGGCAAATCCCCATTCCTGCCTATAAATGCACAATAGGTTATGGCTTAAGTAAGGGAGGAGATGGCTTCTGTGAACTGCTCTCTGGGTTCCGCAGGGAAATGCTGTGTTCCCACCCCATAATTCTCTGCCTGCTGCCGTCCCCCCATCAGCATGTACTCCTCGTTGTGCTGGAGCACAATCTCACTCTGAAAGGGTTCAGATGAAGCTGATCGAAGATGGATGGGGAGTGTTTTTCTCCCTTGACAATAGGCGTTGTTAAGGCTTTTGTGTGCAGCTCCTCAGCTTCTCTGAAATGAGCGTGTAATCTCCATTCTAACATGCAAAGGAAATCGAAAATCCATACAGGCCACTTTAAAACCTATAGATTTCAAAAGCTTTGTTCCCTGGAGTGCTGAGCACAATGCTGGGCACCTGTTGCAAGCAGGGCTGGGGGGCTGTCTGCACTGGGGACATCACTGCGCTGTGCTCTCAGCTGATGGAGCTGCCCTTCCTCTGGAGCAGTACAGTGACCCTGAGCCCATCACACAACGTCTAATTTTGCAGTCTCCCAAGCAAGTAAAAGCCAGTCCAGAATCCTTTGAAATGGTCCCTTCAGGGACCTTTCTCATGGCACAGCGTTAAGCCTGCAGAGGTGACGTACCAGCCTGTTTGCTTTCTCTCCCATTCATACTGAATGAGAATTTAGGTCTCTATTTGAATAAAACTCTAGCAAAATGTTCAAAACTAAGCAAAAGTAAGAAAGTGTTCAGCATTTTGGTCATGATGATGGAAGGAACTTAATTACAATTAGAAAATAAAGTACAGGGATCGATTCTGACGACTTAGAAATGCTTTAGATGAGTAACACGGAGTTTTCTTTCCTTTCTGCTTATATTTAGATCAACCTCACGCACAAAGTAAAATCATTTGGGTTAATTTTAGAACCCCCATAATTTCTTCATTACTGTACTGTATTTCCAACCAGCTCCAGGGCCTTCAAGCCCAAGACAGTTGACTAAAGACAAATTAGAGTTTGTGCTTCCTTTGTCTGCTTTAATGAGTGGCTGCCATTACCTTTGAGATGCGCCCAGGACTGTGAGCTCTTAAATGCCTGTTTCCAATAAGAAAGATATAATTTCAGTACTTAATGTTTGAAGATTAATTACATAGCAGCCCCTCTGCAGTTCCTCAGCTTCCTTCCCCTTCTTTGTATGTGGGTGAAGGGTCTGAATGCGGGGGCAGCTTGGGGTGCTGCTCTGGGGGTTCATGTTCCCTTCTCTGGCCATTCCTTTCCCTGCAGAGCAGAGCTGGGATGGCGATGTCCATCTGCGTGCAGTGAGGATGAAGTTTGCACATCAGAGGGGATTTTCAGACCTGAGTGCTCAGTGTTTTCCTTCCCTGCCTCTGCACTCAGCCCAACTGCACGAAGAACCGCTGTAGTGTGAGCATGAGGTTGTGTGGCTTTCACAAGGCAAACACCCTGGAACAAAAACGTGCGGTCGTGGAAGCAATTGTAATGCTTAAGGTGGTGCATTTTTTAAAGGCTCCTTTTAAAAATAATAATGCTTTGCATTTGGCAGCCTTTAAGCCTCTCCTGGATACACGCATTTGCCACCGGTTGATTGATTTCAGCAATTCTGCTATTACAGCAGAACTGGGACGTTGGTGGTCATTTATTCCTTGCTTGTTTGTCTCATGAAAACAACAACAACAACAACAACAGTTTGGATTTTTAAAATGATTTTATGTGTTCCTTCGTGACCAGCCACCGAGAAACGTTTTATATCAAAATCGTGAGGTTCTGCATGTGGGTTTGGTAAGCAGCAGTCAGGCGTTCCCTATGGCCATGCTCTCTCCACTTGGCAGCACTCAGAGCACCTCTCCTCCTGCATTCACCTCTGAATTCACTCCCAGAGAGGTGTGAGGACGTGGGCTCCAGCCTGGCCTGGGGAGCAGCAGAGTTGTGTTGCTTCTCTGAATGAAAATGCTCTGTGCAGTGCAGGAGGCTGAAAATAGGCCAAGTTTCCCCATCTGCACCATTTGCATTAAGCACAGAGGAAGAAACGAAGCATAACGCAGCTGGGAGTGGGACAAGGAGAAGGGGAGAAGAAGCCCCAGGTCTGGCCTAGGGGATGGGGACAGTGGGGACTGGGGCTGGTCCTTGTACCTGTGTGGGATGATGTGTTCTGAGGGCATCATCCCAGTGCCACAAACCCACACCTCAGGGACCTGTGTCCCTTGCAGTGCCTCCTGTCTCCATGTCCCCTGAAGTCCTCTATGGAGGTGGACATGAAGGAGGGCAATGGATGGGATTGGTTTTGTGAATGATAGGCAGGAGCCCTCGTTTCCATGGGTGGAACTCTGTGGTGAGGCACTGGCACAGGTTGCCCAAGGAGGCTGTGGATGCCCCATCCCTGCAGGCATTCAAGGCCAGGCTGGCTGTGGCTCTGGGCAGCCTGGGCTGCTGGTTGGCGATCTGCACACAGCAGGGGGCTGGAACTGGATGAGCACTGTGCTCCTTTGCAACCCAGGCCATTCAATGATTCCATGATTCTATGTGCCAATTCCTGGCAAATAAATCTACATTTTGTATACGACTTGATTTCAGCTTCATAGCTCCGATGTATGTTTACTCCGGGGAGCAAGCACTGTTTGTGGTTTCCAGTACAGCACAGCTCGTAATTTTTTCACACCTCTCAAAGCAGGTGACAGCTCACTCACAAAGCCCCATTCGTTTTCACACTGTGCACAAATTTGTGCTTTTAATGTATGCACAAATAACATCAGAATGAGCCCGCAGACAGAACGCTGTGCCCATCCCATGGCAGTGATGAGCACCAAGCCCTGCACCATCCTGATGCCAGCAGGCAGCAAGACTTCTCTCTATAATTTCCTCTCGGACAGAGCTCTTAATTGCAGGAAGGATTGTTATGCTAATTGCTATTTTGCAGCGAGTTAATCCCGTGGTGTTGGACGTCTAAATTAAGCTGTGTGCCACGGCAGGCGCTGCTCCCATCCATGTGTCACCCCACGGCCCCACGCTCTGCATGCTCCTCAGCCACTGTGTTCTGTGCAGTCATCGTGCTTCGTTAAGTTATGGGTGTGTTGTGTTGGCACTCATCATTAATAACAACGCGGCGGCTGCTTCGTGCCGAGAGATGATTCATCATCAGTGGGAGCAGAAAGTCCGGGGGCAAAGTTTTATTTCTGACGTGCAGTGATTTCTCCCAGGAGGGTGTTCTGTCTTTTCCCTCCCAGGTGGGTGTTGGTTACGTCCCATCCACAAACAGCAGCGATGGGAATCAGCCGTGCCCCGCTCTGCACATCCCTGTCTGCTTTCCCTGCGTTGGTTTGTGCTCATCGTTAACAATGAATGCCTTCTGATCGGGTTGCAGCTCGTGGATTATTTCTGCACAATGCAAGGTGTGTTAAAATGTACCCTACTTCTAAAAATTAGATTTTATTTTGGGATAAGCCATTCAGCTCTAAATGCATTTCAGTCACACTGAGAAGATGAAAGAGCCCGAGCCGCTGTATTACTTTAAGTAATCAGGCTCGAGGCTCCGGGCAGCCTTGCTCCCAGCTGACAAATAGAAGGGATAAATAACCTGGACACTAAAAGTTGCATTAGGTAAATAAAGATATCCCCAGGAATCATGTGTGACGTCCGAGGGGAGGCAAACAAACCCTGACTTATGGACAGCCATCCAACCTCCCGGAGAATTGAATAACAGATATCATTACGGTGCATCTGACGCTGCTGTTAATGCCTGTCTGTCCTGCAAGCCACTGCTGTAAATACAACTTTGTGTGGCACGGAGCTGCCTGCAGCTGGTACCTGGATCACAGTGTGGGGAGAAGCTCTGCTCCGTGTGAAATGAAGGGCCGTGGGGAGGCATGGTGGGATGGGTTGGGCTGGGACGTGGTGACATTAGGGGTGTTTTCTGACCTCGGTGTGTCTAGCATCTGCTGAAGTGCCTTTTGGAGATGGGAGTTCCATCTCCTCCCTGCTGCTGTCTGTGTCCCTGTGTTTTGGGTGGATGTGCTTGCAGGATGCGTGCTGGGGGTCAGTGATGCTGGGCTGTGAAACCAGTGCAGAAGGTGCTCCGATGCTCCCAGCCATTTCCTTCCCTGCTGCATGACACTGACATCAAACCCCTTCAATCTTTGCAGTTTTAATGCATGTTTAAGAGCCGATTGCCATTTTAAGGCACTTGATCTTTTTGGAGGAGCAGGGATGCAGGGGGAGCTGGGTTCAGGTGGCAGTGGTGTGCACTGGAAGGTGGAGCAGTGATGCTGTACCCCAATGGCCCAGCTGCAGTCAGAACCTGCAGCCCCCAGACTCATCGCTCCCATCTCTTTGCTTTGCAATAAAACATCACGTTTCTTAATCCCAGTGATAAGAATATAAGGAAATAACTTAAAGATGATGGCAGCATCCCACTAAGTGAGCACCCCCAAGAGGGCAGGCATGGCACAAAGCCACGTTAATGTTCGCTTTTAGCCGCAAACATTACGGTTTTCAATTTAGCAGATGATGCTTCTGGTTAGCTATGTATCATATGTGCTGTACCTCTCTCTCTGGGTGGTTTCTCTCATCAGCAGCAATAGTATTTTGCCAGTTACAAAAAGACCATTTTTCTCTGAGAGCACTTTCTATTTACTGATCCACTGAAGCAGCATTGGGATCAAAATCATGCTCTGAAAAGTAATTGATGTAATCAGCTGCACGAAGCTTGCTGCTCATGATAAAAGTTTTCTCTGGCAAGCTGTAGGATGCAGCAAAGTGGCATTGGGTCAACTGGTGCCATCAGCACAGTGCTGCCATTCTGAAACCCTCTGCAGTAGGATGCCCTGCGAATCTGCCAGATCAGGATGCTCAGATGGAGGCAGAGCTAACTTTGCTGGTGCAAAACCCAAGCAGAAAATGAGGGCAGCCCCAGGCTGAGCAGCAGAAATCCCCACTGTGTGCAGCATCCCCAGTGGCACGCTGCATCCCCACTGTGTGCAGCATCCCCACGGTACCCAGTGCGCAGGGAGGTGGGACCCAGGGGTTCTGGCAGTGAGGATGGAAGCATTAAGAGAGGAGATACAAAGGAGCAATTTTTCCTGGAAAGCACTGCAGAAAGATAACACAGGCTCCAGCTGTGACCTTCGCACCCGCCTCTCATCTGGCTGAGTTGTGCCTGCAAGGAAAGAGCCATCGCTCTCCAAAACACTCTTGTGAAAGGGCAAAGGCTGCAGTGAACGCATTGCAAATGCTCTCTGTTTGGAGCTGCTGCACAGAACAGGGGGGGGTTGGAGAAGAGCTGCAGAGCAGAGAAGCGGCCGCTTCTCCATGCTGTCCCCACGCTCCGTTGGTTGCACCTCTGCTTGTCCTCTGGGCTGAGGATGTGGCCCAGCAGCTGCTGGCTGCTCGTGATCCTCACACATAGAGCACCACAAAGCTCCGCTCCGGAGATCGCCTTAAATTAATCAATTAGGAAAAATGAGCTGTGCTCTGTGAAACGTCCTTGCTTCATAGAAGTCTTTTCAACTATTAGTTCTCTCGAGGAGATTAATTACGAGCGCGCAGCGCTAATGCCCTTTTAATGGAATCAGTTATTCAATTTTAAGGAGTCCCCAGTACTGGCTGCGCCAGCATTAGGTATTCACTGTGAGTTCCAGATCAAACAAGAGAGGATAAGGCTGATCGGGGCTGGGCTCTTTATTCTCCAGGATCTCCTGCTTTCGTTGTCTGCTCTCAGTGTAATTCCACAAACTAGCTTTTAACCTGCAGTAAAAAGGTTGTTTACAAAGTGCTTACATTTGCATCTCGGCTCCCTCCTCATTCTCTGTGCTGCCGGGTTGAAGGCAGACCCCCCTGCACCCTGCTCTGCTTTCCCTTCCTTTGCCCATCTTTAATGCCCATGCTTTTGGGTGCCCATTCTCAGGCCCGAGGTCGGGCAGCTCCCGTCAGCTTCGTTAGCAATTGGGGTAATTAAGGATGTGATGCGCAGATGTTCCAGCTCCGAGCACCACGAACAAATGCACTTTTTTCAGCAGCAGATTGCAAATGGGAAGTTGAAGGAAACGATCCCTGAAATGATTATGATAGGAACCTGATTAAAATGCAACCTTTATTGAATGGATTTAATCCAGGAAGCCAGCTTGCATCCCTTGCAACCTAGGGATCATACCTTGCTTGTAGGGCAGGTTACTTGCGTCCACCTGTAGCAGTGGGAACTGTTGGCACAGCCTTCCCTCCATGCACACAGATCTGTCTCCAGTGTTCCTCTTTTCCCATGGTGGAAACAAAACATTTGCTAAACTGAAGAACATTCATTAGCATGCTATGGAAATGACCCAGTATTTTGGTTTCCCACTTGCCTAATTAGTTTTTGTAGATTAGCAAGTAGAACAGCTGAACAATCAATTGGACATATTAATCAGGCCTATTTTGGAAGCTTGAGATAGAGAATATGTTTCGTCTCTTCTTTCATTTAGGATATAATGGCTCATAAATGGACGCATACAACATAAATTACATCCTTTAACAAGACAAGAAGAGAAAGTGGTGAGGTCTAAATAAGGAAGGCTGGAGCACTTATCAGAAATTCATTGGGCTTCAGCTTGGCTCTGCATGGCATCACCTGATTGCGCGCCCTGTGCCCCACCTGGGAGCTTCATCTCCATCTCAGGGGACACAGAGTGGGGGGATGAGGTCCTGCAGAGCACCAGGGCTCCCGTTGGGGTGGGGGGAGGTTTGGGTGTCCCACCATCAGCACATCCCCGTGGAAACATCCAGGTCTCTGCCCTCAGCACAAAGGGTCTCAAGCTCTGCAGCACTTTCTGTGGGGCTGCTCCCAGCTCGAGCTTCTTCCAGCTGCTTTCCTGGAAGCTGGGGAGCACGGCTTGTGTTTCACTCATACCTTTTTTAGGAAAGCAGGTAGTATCCTAGTCAGCATCACTGACAGCTGCAGATGGGAAAAGATCTGGATCCTTTGTTCTGCATGTGGCCGTGACACCAGCAAAACCTTTTTTAGATGGCAGAACTGATGGGCAGGACTGCCTGGTGCTCACAGAGCCAAAGTTACACTTCAGAGTGTAACTTTGGCTCAGGAAGGAGGGAATGTGAGCCTGTACTGCCAGCACCAGCAATCAGAGCAGCAAGGTCAGATGGGAGAGAGCTTTTGTAGCTGAAAACCTCCTCTAGCTCCTCCTGAACACTGCAGCTTCCTAATATCTGAGCAGTGATGCTGCATGTAGGTGTAAGGCAGACATATATGTACGTTTGATACATTATTCCTATTTGCAAAGGTTCAATAAAAAATGTGTGGGTTGTTGCAAATTATTTCTACCATCCTTCTTGCAATGAAGTTAACAGCTGACTGCGTTCAAATACATCAGTTGTATAAATTCATAGGGCATTTTCATGTTTCAATCTAGTTATGCATTTCTAGTTGACCAAACATGCTCGAATTACCATTAACTGCAATCCTATCACTTGGTTCACTGAGCAGAAAGGCAATATCTGTGTTTTAACCATTGAAGACCTGAAACTGGAGGCAGCAGGAGGAGGGGGGTAGAGATGGTGTGGGTTCTGCACTCGTCCTGGTCCAGGCCTGGTCCTGGTCTTGGTCCTGTTCTGATGCTGGTGCTGATCCTGCCCTGGTCCTCGTCCTGCCTTGGTTCTGATCCTGCCCTGGTCCTGGTCTGATCCTGGTCCTGTGCTGGTCCTGTCCTTGTCCTTCTCTGGTCTTGATCCTGTCCTGGTGCTAATCCTGCCCTGGTCCTGATCTGATCCTATCCTGATCCTGATCCTGGTCTTACCCTTGTTCTGTCCTGCCCTGATCCTGTTCTGGTGCTGTCCCTGCCCTTCTCCTGCCCTTCTCCTGCCCTTCTCTTGCCCTGGTCTCACTGTGTCACAGCCATCACAAGAGCTGCTCTCACAGTGCCAGCAGCCTCTCAGATCACACTGGTACAGTCACAGGCGCTGCTGGCAGCCCTCCTTTGCCACGATGCTGAGCCATCCCACAGCCAGAGCTTCACGCTCTCTTTTTCTCTCCCCTTTCTCAGCCAGAACACTCACTGTGCTCCGTATGCACCACGTTTTCTCCCCTGCGCCTGCGATGCTCTCAGCAGATCCCACTCTGCCAAATGCTGCTTGGGTGTAAACGTGCACACGGGCAAGAAAGCAGCTTTCCTGAAGAGATGAACAGAATCAGGAATGAACCCAAAAAGCCAACGAAGAGGAGAACACAGCTCTGGAAGCCAACCCCAGTGACGTGTCCACCCTCCGCCGTTCCACTGCTCTGCATTCCTCATCACTATTATCAATCTTTTATTGACACTGAATGTTTTGTTCACTTGTACAGAGGTGCCCTCTCATCAATGCTGTAAATAAGGCTGCTGCTCACTGGTAGCCCTTCGGCTGGGGTGAGGCTTTCTAGCACCACAGGATAAAAGGTGTTCATCAGGATAATTCACCTTCATCACGTTCTCTTGTATCCTCGCTGGCAGTGGGCTGAGATGTGCCTTACAATCATTTTGGGATGGTTTGATGTGGGTTTTTCTCCCACCCGATGCAGGCTATGTGCTCCTTCACAGGAGATCACAGCACGGGGACCATCAGTCCTTCATGTATTAGTAATTACCTGGGAAGAAGCTATAAATATAATGAAATGCCAATGTTTCCTAAAGGCACCGGTAGTTCTTTTCAGGGAGATTCATTATCTGTGAAAATCAGATCAAATAAATAATGTTCTCCTGCAACACCAGGACATAACTCATAATTTCAGAGAGTTTAGGGAGGACCATCAGCTCATCAGCTCTCGCCTCATTTATAACACAGCCATCAAACCTCACCTCTTGCACAGTGCCTGAAGCAGAACTGGGGCTCCTCCTGCACTGAGAGCTGCCCCCCGTGTGCCCATGCAGTGCAGGAACACCCTCTGCTTTTTCCCCTCTCCTGCCCTTCCCATGCTCTGTGCTGTTGTCTGGTTCTCCCCTTTTGAGGAAGGTTTTCTTTTAATTAGTGCCTGGTCTCTGTTGCAACTTGACATCTTCATTTAATTTTGTTTGCAATATACACGAAGAGAGGAATGATAATGTAATATAGTAATGATCATTTCTGAGACAGTCACTTATTCAAAATATTACTTCTGTTTAATCAGTGCAGACGAGTGATTTATTGGCTTGCATACCCAATCTCCAGCGCTCCTCCATAATTAAAACAACCACATTTCCAGGGTCTGTCCACGTGCAATAAAGAGCAGAACCCCACGTCAGGATGGTGTTGATGCTGATGGGCGCAGATGATGGCCAGGTTTGCAGCAAGGCGGGTCTGCAGCCTCAGTGCTGTGGTGGCAATGTGTGATGGATGCGGTCCGTGGCCCAGGGGTGAGCCCAGGGGTACCTGTGCCATGGCATGGATGGGGGAAAATCCTCCCCTTGTGTCAGATTTCAACCAGCGAACTCCAAAAGTGCTCTTAAAAAAAGAGAAGGGAAAAAAAAAAAAAAACAACCACCAAACCAACACAAAACTTAGTGGGAGATGTCAGCTTGTCGCCGAGAAAAGAACAACTGTCAAAACCCAAAGGTTTTCTGCCAAAACCCACTGAAAAATGTTGGCTGGAAGCTGCAGTGAGTGAGAAGTGAGTCCAAGAGAGCATTTGGGAGTTGTCAGCCTTTTTTTTGTTTTTTGGACAAAGATTTTAAATATTTTGAAGGAAGGGGACAGCCCTGGGATGGTGGGTGCAGAAGCTCCATCCACCGTGTGCTCTGTCCCCATGCATGGCCCCACTCTGAGCACAGGGATGGCTGTGGGATGCTCTCCTCTCTGGGGACTCTCAGCAGATGTTCCTTTCAGCCTAATATTTGCCTCAGCAGCTGCCTCCAGCATGCAAGGGTGCAGGAGTTTGCTTTCCCCATCAGGTTGTTCTCTGAGATAAGGGAGTGGGGTGGAGAACTTTGGCTGTCCACTGTGCCAGGTTTGGAAGGAAGGAGTTATGTTTCTCATGTGAATGTGGGAATGGGATGGGAATCAGGACACAGGGCTTCTCCCCTAGCCAATTAAGGGGTCCCTATGGACAGGTGTCCTTATGGGATGTCCCTGTGTGGATGGGCGCTGCAGGTAATGCTGCCAGCAGCATCCCCTGAGCGCAGCTCTTGGAGTTGTTGTTGCAAAATGGTTGCACACATGGAGTGCTCAGCATGCAGCAGTGATTTGTGATTCCTAGAGCTAATTTTCCTCACTGCAGTCATCACAGCAGAGGGACAGGAAGGACCCCATGCAACCACCAGCCCAAACGCCACAGCATTTGCTCTTTGAAACAGAGCTTTGGCTGAGGAGCAGTGCTGCAGCAAGGAGCCTGGAGGGAGATAAGCAATGTCAGCGCTGGGGTCACAGGGAGCCTTTGCTGAGGGTCAGAGCAAAGTGCCTCTAAAAGCCTTCTGCCAGCTCCACATGTCTTGCAGTGTGGGCACAGCAATGTCACCGTGCCCCAGTCACGGCTGCAGCAGCGGGGTGGCAGCAGGACAGCAGCACTCAGCACTCCCAGCTGTGGCAGCAGGACTTGTTGGTTGGTCTGTGCCGCGCAGCCTGGCTCCAGCACCAGCACAGCCTCACTCTTTTGCACTTTCCTTTTGTTTTAATGCCTTTGTTCCCTTCAGCCATAGCGTGCCTGATAAATAACACCGAGGTTCACCTCTGAGTACCTCTGTGTTTTCTTTGTGTTTTATTTGTTTGCAAGAGAGCAGCGTTTGCTGGGGAGATGTTTGGATCTGCAAATATTTGTCAGAGAGCTGCATGGCAGATGCTGGCACAGAAACACCTCACAGGTGTTGCTGCCTCTTGGTTCTTCTATTTACGGTGCTGTGACCATCATCTAACCATGGTGCAGGATTGGTGGTGACCCACATTTTGGCAATGCTTGTGTCTGGGGAGAGCGGCACCAGGAAAGCAATGTCTGGAGGGGATCAGCACAGTGTGGTATGAGCCCGGTTCAGGTTTTGCAGCAATCCTGGGCTGGGAGAAAGGCTTCTGGGTGCAACACCCAGCATAAAAAGACTGCAGGAGTGAAGGGATCCCAGCGGGGATCTGTTCTCTGCACACTGCCCTGGGGCACTGCGTGGTCACAGCTGCTCCACACGGTGCTATTGCCACCTACAGACCCTGCAGCTGCATTTCGCCACAGCTGCAGGTGCCTGGAGCTGTGAGTTGTGTGTGTATGCCTGCAGCTGTGTGCCTGTAGTTGTGTGCTGGGCCAGTGCAGGAGATGGAGCTGTGGACTGCAGCAGTGCTGGAGGCACTGGTCTGCCCAGGAACTGGGATGGGGTCAGATGGGATCTGATAGAGTCAGGTGGGTTTGAGGAGGATGGAGTGGGATGGGGTGCAGTAGGAAGGAATGAATCAGTGAATCCTGCAGAAGCAAGCTGAGCCTTGGGTTCCCAGCCTAGGGAAATATCAGGGTTGGTGGGAGAGAGGAGCCAGAGTGCCTGTGCCAGATCCATCTGCAGGACTCTGGGGTACAGACACCCACTGAGACCCAGAGGTGTTGCATCGTCACTGCTGCTTATTCTGCACATTGACTTGCATTCTGCAGCCCTCATTGCTCCTCTGGTGCTGGTGGTTAAAGTAGGAATGACTCCATTGTGTCTGGATGCTGCAAGTACGCAGACAGAGCCCCTGGCAGCCTATGGTGGGACAGAGCACCCACAGCCCTGGGGGGGGGGGAAATCAGGAGAGTCAGAGACAATTGGGTTAACGTGCCCTGACTCTGAGTTCACAACTATTCCAAAGTATTTGGGGCACACATCAGCAGAAAAATTCTGATTCAGGTCATAAGAAAGAACAACAAATGAAAGCTGTGCTGGAGTGGAAATTACTTTCATCGTAAGGGAAAAGAGTTCATGTGGATCTCTATTGCTCCAAAGTGTTTACACTACCTTCAACCCCGCAGTCAGGCCCTTGGCACACTTTAGAGTTAGGTTTAATTGCTGTTTAATCATTCATTATATGCTGTAAAGGAAACGGAGAGCCACGCGCTGAGTGCTGTGCACGCGGCTGTGCAGTGCAGCGGGAGCAGAACCGCACGCAGTGTTTGCAGCCCCACTTCTCCCCCTGTTTGTGCTGCCTGGAAACACAGCTCCTGGGCAGCCCCGTCCCCATCTGTGATTGCAAATCAGCAGCCTAATCCAACCCATCTTTTTTTTTTTCTTTTTTCTTTTTCCTGGAGATGCTTGTCTCAACCTGATTTGTAATCTGTTTTTACCAGCTGCTCCTGCTGCTGCCTCTTGCAATTTCTTTTGCACGTGACTTATACTGGATTAAAAAAAATCTATCTATCTGATTTTCCCTGGTGCCAAACATCCCTTTTGCTGGAGGCCACGTTGTATGCGTTGTGCAACCCCTTTGGGGTGGTGTCTGCACCAGCTCTGCCCTGCACACAGCTATGTCCCAGGGATGCAAACCAGGAGATGGGCAAAAAATTACACCAGGGACTTGTGAAAGAAAGAAAAGCAAGCACATAAGAAGCCTCGGAAAACATTCTGGAGAAATGTACGCTTGGCATTCCTGGCTCCTGCCTGTCTGGGGCTTGTCAGCAGCTGACAAGAAGTAAATGGAACGGGGCGGGTGTCCTCAGCTGCTGGCAGGAGCACCAGGCCCAGTTCCTGGCATCACTCAGCCCTGCCAGCACTGATGGGGCTGCGGAGCAAATGCCAGAACCGCTCCCATTCCTCCTCCCCGATGGCCCTGAGAGCTCTGAGCAATGCACGGGAGCTGAGCATCCTCATCAGAGTCATCCCCAGCTGTTCAGGGGGATGTGCAGAACTGCCTGATGTTGGTGAAGCCCAACATAGAAGCACAGTCATGGGCTGAATGAAGCACAGTGATGCTGCAGCGGTGGGAGCAGATCCAACCTCCAGGTGTGCTCCTGCAGGAGGAGCTGTGGTCCTCAGGGTAGGACCCCACAGCCCTGGCTGCCAGCAGTGCACCTCCTGATGGCTCATCTCGCTTTTCCTGCCATCCCACCCCATGGAATCAGGGGAAATGAAATTACAGATCTATCCCCTCTTTTTACACAGCTGATGCGCTGATTACCTGTCAGTCAAGGAACTGCATTAACATCTGACAGTGTGTGCATAACAATTACCCCCATCAAATTAAGGACACCTTTCACACTCGGAGACAGAGAGAGGGAGGAAATTCAATCAAGATAATTAGTTCAATCAGAAAAGACCTTCTTTTCATCAAGAAGGGGGAATAGTGAGCAGCAGAAGCGGGTTCCTTCATGCGGTGGAGGGCTGCTTTCCCTGCAGCTCCCAGATTTTGTCCCTCAAATTGCAGGTGGGGATGGGTCCAAGAGTGATTCTCCCAAATTCCAGCCCCTGCATTGCTCAGGGATTTATTCTACGTGGGCTCTCTGGGTTCTCCTGCTCTTGGAAGAAGACTCCAGTGTTGGAGGTGAGGTTAAAGCAGAGGTGGGTTACTTTTCTTTCCCCCAAAATATGATCTGTAGAGAAATAAGCAAGGAAATAAAGCAGTCCTCTCTTAGCAGCCTCCCTGCCATCTGCTCACCACTACCAGCTGGCACCCACCCAGCAGTTTATATCTCCCCTTCGTTCCAGAGGATCTGAAGCATCCTGCAAACTTTGGGCAACGTTTGGCTCTCCTTTACACCTGTGTGTATGCATCCAGAATAACTCAGAGCTGACTCTGGCCTTCCACAAGCTGCCACTGGGGCTTTCAGCTGCCTGCAAACATCTCATGCAGCTGCCTGGGGGCTGATGGAGAGCAGGGATAACTTTGGGAAGCCCCTTCCCTGGCACCCCATAGCCCCAGGCTGTGCCATCGTGGTGGGTTTTGTGGGTGTGGGGTGGGAAGAGAGGCAAATGCTGCTGATGTACCCCAAAGGGAGCCTCTGTATTTTCCTGGATGAAGAAAGATCAAAACATATTTTTTGCCATTAGCACGCTTTTATATATCATCTAATGAGTGAGTCAGTGAGGAAATGCCGGGGGAGGGAGCTGAGCATGTCATTCAGCACATGAAAGGCTGAAGGATCTCTTTGTCTGACTTACAAATTAAAGCACAAAGATGAAAGATCACTCCTGGCTGCGGATCACAACGCAGCAACCCCAGACCTGGAGTGGTGCTGGGATGCACCTGAAGCTGTGCTGCAGCACGAGAAGAAGGAACATGGAAACCACCCCCATCTCCCTCAGGCAGCAAGGTGATCTCCAGCACATCCTTTCCTTGTGCAGGACTTGGGGCAGTGAATGAGATGAATAAGTCCATCTAAAACCCAGCAGCAGGCACTGCAACCCAGTGGTGGAGCATTCAGAATCCAGGTAGGTTAAGCCCTTTAAGAAACAAATGGTTGCGCTCCTGCTCTGCTCAGTCACCACTCAGATGGGCCTAAAATGCACCCTATGAATGATTCCAAAGAGGAAAAATCACACGTGAGGGTCCCAGCTGAATGGTTGCATCCCATGCTGCATCCCACAGCAGAATGGGCTTTATTAATGCTTGTAAGATCCCTGCAATGCTGCAGCCCTGCAGTGTCCCTAGGAGCAGCTCAGGGTTGGCCGTGTGTAACCCAAACTGTGCTAAAAGCATGGGATTTTTCTAGGAAATACTTCACTGAAGTGAGATCATTGATTTCCAAGAGTGCTTCTTTTTAAAGGTGTCTCTCAGGGAAATCAAGACTTTGCTTGATTCATCCCCACTTGACAATCAAGCAGACACACATAGGCACAGATATTCTGCATATATATGTGCACACATAGACACAGACAGCTCAGAATTGGGAAGCAATCATTGCTGAGATTTATTTAACACCGCATTGCACAAGTTTGATAGCCGGGTTGGTTAATTGCTGCGCTAATAACACCCTTCATCAAAGAGACTCGCAGGCAAAAATAAAATAACAAGGAAAAAAAAAGAAAACCAACACAACCCATAAGAAATGGCAATAAACGTGAGAACAGTGCGTTTCCAAGGCAGAACAGTGGGGTCTGGGGGCCGCAATGCGAGCACAGCAATACGAGGGGGGCCTGCAGCCCTATCCCAGCTAATGGGGTGATTAATTAAAGCCTCCTCATCAAGCACAGCCCGCGGTGAAGTCGCTCCCATCCGCTGCGGACCTGTGACCACAATTCACGGCTGGTGCCCAGAGCATGGACGGAACTCATCAGAACAGCAGTAATTTGATTAGAAATTAATTGGGCGACATCGGAGCCTGAAAAATCTAACAGATTTGCTGCTGATAAAATTAAAATGAGGAGCGGAATTGATTAGCCCGTGCCAGAGAAGGAACCAAAATGTCAAAGGCACCAGCTGTACATTTGCATTTGGTACTTCACAAAGTTCTTACCAAAGTGAGCAAGAGATGTTTGACATTTCCATGATTTCTGCATTTCTAATGTTATCTTCTATTGATATTAATTAAAAAATGCAAGGGAGCAGTGAGGTGTGCGGTGCTGCTCCCTCCCCCTGTGCTGGCTGTGATACCCAAGAGGGAGGGTGGCCTCATCAGTGGGTATTTCTGCTTTATTTGCCACGCGTCTCTACGTGCCCTGCAAGGAAGGAGTGTCAGAAAGGGAAGAGTTGCAGGCATAGTTGGCACACAGTGCAGATAAAGCCTTCTCCTGCAGCTGCAGTAGTGACTGCTTGCTGGTGTGCACACGTTTGTGCATCCCTGTGTGTGCACGGATGGAGCACGTGTTGCTGCTACCGCATGCATGGCTCTGCTTGCAGCTGCCTGCACACATCTGCATGCACTCTCATGCACTGCTCAGCCCACTGGTGCACAGGTGGGATTGCAAACACAAGATGCATGTTCCCAGGCCCGTGTCCCCATGTTGCAGAAAGGCAAGGTGAACGCCTCGCTTGATTTACTGCACCGCTCTCGTTGGCTGCCCCTGTGTCATTTTTATGCTCATTGTGTTGCAAAAAAAAATGAAAGAAGCAGAACTGCAAACCCTGGGTGAAGTTTTAATTGGGAACCGTTATTTTGAAACATTTCCTTCTGTAATTTGTTTTACTTGGGGACTTATTACTGTGGGCAAAGCCTATCAGGTTTATGCAAAGGTTTCTGCCATAGTCTGTTGGGATATTTTAATTTCAGTTCTACGATGAGGCGTTCAGAAATAGTGTGAATAAATAATTGTGAAGTTTCCACGTTAGAGCAATGGGACGTTATTAAAATCTGCACCAGAGGTAGCCAAGGTAGGTTAATGAATGAAGGATGAGGCTTCAAGTGGGGCTGCTCTGAGCAGAGCAGAAAAAGATTTCAGGTTTTAACAATGCTCTGAGCATCACCTCTCCCATCTCCAAGCCTGGGGGTATTTGCACTGAGCCCATGCAGGTGGTTGCAGCAAAATCTGGGGCAGAAACGCATGGGTTCCAGTGGTTCAAGTTCTGTTGGGGGAATGGAGTCACATTGCCACCGGCACCCCAACTGGTCGATCCCTACAGGCTGGAGTTATAAATAAGTCAGCTGAAAAGCAAAGTTCTCTCCAAGCAGAGCTGAAGGAGAGCCCATAAATTTTGCAGCCCGTGTCTGAAAATGCGAAGGACAACTTAAAATTCCCTTTAAAAAAAAAGAAATAAAAAAAAAACCCCTCCCTCCTGGTTTATAAATATTAATTGAGTATGTAGTGACGGGAGAGACGCGGCGCCTCTGGCTCTTATCTGGGATTGTTTGACTAATATTAGCAACAGCTTAAATGCGACAGCCATTATTTGATATGACGCTAAATTAGAAAGCTCGCTCCTCGTGTTAGAGATTGGCTCAGTGAGGGCAGGGGAAATGCAGTTCTGTGAGTCAAAGAGTCATTCCCAGAGGATCTGTTGGTGCTGTTAAGCATCGCCACCGCCCTCATCCCCCATCCTGGCCCTGCAACGCCCCTCGGCTGTCCCTAGGGACGAGCTTTGTGCCCCCGGCGAGGAATGAGGAGCAGCGATGGAACCATCAAACTGGCCTCCAGAGATGTGAAGGAATAAATGGAATATTTCCTCATTTCGGGATTGTTTCACTGTGAGCCACTGGGCTGTGGGGAAGCCTCTCGCAGCAGGCATCGTTATGATCCAAGCAGAGCTGGATGTCATCCTACAGTACATTAATTGGATATCACTATTACACAGCTGTATTACACGCGTTGGGAAATAGGAGGCATTAGTTCTTTTGAATGCAAATCAGTAAATCAGCTCCCGGCTCCTTGGGTGCTGGTGGCTCCATGCGGGGCTCAGTGAGAGCAAAGCAGCGCCAGTCTGCACGGCAGCAGGGATGGGTCACCAGCAAGAAGGAAAGCTCTGCCCCACGGCCTCCTGCTACAACCCAGCTGCAATTAAAGCTGAGAGCAAACGACCCCATTCAGCTGTGCTGTAATGCTCCCGAAATGGCCAACCCTCACCGCACGTAGGAAATAGCCATTATCAGATGCTACTTTTATTACCATGGAAACGGAAAGATAACACAGACAGGTCCAGCCACATCTCCCCTCCGAAGGAGGAAGGTATGCATTATGGATGGGCCATGTTTATGGATGAGCAACCGGAGTGCTGCTGGCCCTGGGTGAAGCTGCAGGCAGGTGGGGAAGGCCCATGTGTCCGTCCATCCATCCATGGGTCTCCATCAGCAGCTCCTCATCTTCACTTTTGACTTACTGATGGTTAATTATTTCTCCCAAATCTTTCTTTGTAGATCCTTTTCCACGGCTATCTGTCTCGCTCTGGGTCAAGATGCCCCTAACTCTGTTCTTTAATCAGTTCACCCTTTAGCTATTAATTCCCATTTGACTTATAACATTCATTAAGCTACTGCGATTCCCTCGCTTTTAGTTCTGAACATTTCCTGTTTCTTCCAAGTCTCTCTACTCACTCACCTCTTTGTTTCATTATCTGAGTACAGCATGGTACAGAGCAGTGAAACAATACATGTATTGCATCATATATAGGCAAAGAATGGATGTTATAGAAATGAATATAAACCTTGTGTTTTTCCTAAACTAATTTCCTAGCTCTGGAATCCCTGAGGTTAGGAGGAGTCCTGGGTATTTACTAACTGAAAGTGGTTGTGGTTGTCGACCCTGCACATAGCAGGGGGTTGAAACTAGATGATCACTGTGGTCCTTTTCAACGCAGGTCATTCTATGATTCTATGTCAGGGATGGATCAGGTTGGGTACTGAGAAAAAGTTCTGCACCAGAGGGTGATGGGCATGGAGCAGGGTCCCCAGGGCAGTGGTCACAGCATCAAGCTGCTGGAGCTCAAAGAGCATTTGAACACTGCTCTCAGGCATAGGATTTGATTTTGGGTGGTCCTGTGTGTAGCAAGGAGTTGGACTCGATGATCCCTATGTGTTCCTTCCAACTTAGGATATTCTAAGATTCTTTAAGTCTATGATTCTGTGTGTATGAATGCACATGGAAACCCCAGCACAGAAAGGTTGGTGGCAGGGCCTGGGCAGTGCCATGTCCTCTGCACCCCAAGCAGAGCCCACAGCTGGCACCTGAGTGCCAGACATGGCTCATGTTCCTGTGCATGCTCCCCATCAATCTCGCACTCTGACAGATGCTCTCGTTGCAGCCAGTTGTTCTTTCTTGCTCGATATTAAATCTTCATCTCATCAGCACTTGACTGAATTTGTAGAAACAATAGAGAAGAGGGGAAGTCAGGCATGAATTAGCAGTTTAAGATTAGAAAACAGCCCATGTAAATCCCTGATCCACCCATCCATCAAAAGGCAATTACACCAAAACCCCGGGGTGACCCATGGCCTGCTGACTGCTTGCAGTTCAACCCAAGGCTGCTCTGCGGCACCTCTCTGCACTGCAGCATGCTCTTGTGAAACAAAGGACAAAGAAAACGCTCTTTTCCTTCTGGCTCCAAAGCTTGGGATTTGGGGAATTAAATGGTGTCAACTGTTCTCTCATCATCTTTTCCCTTATTTCCAAGCAGTACTGGGAATTTATGGCCATGGGAGCGGCTCCTGGTACCAGCAGAGCTGAGCAGTGGGCATCTCTCCATTGATGCAGGTATGTTGGTGCTTTAAGCATCCAGAAATCTCCACTGTGTGACAGCACCCAGAAATCCCTGCTGTGTCCAATAGAGCCCAGAAATCCCCCATATCCAACAGCAGCCGTGAGCGGGCAGTGGAAGGGCTGCCAGGGGACAGCTCTGCTGATAAACCCAGGCTGCAAGGTGTGCCAGGTAGGAATCCTGACTGACACACTTCCTATGGTATTTACATGGGGTGCTAAAGAAAAATAAAAGGGCGGCCAGGCGTAGGCTCGCGTCGGAGCGATCCTGGCCTTAAAATATCCATTAAGCTTTCACAGTGTTGAAATAGGAGCAATAAATAACGACTGAGCTTTAAAGAAGTCAGAAATAAAGCAGAAGTAAGGAAATATGGCAGTGGTTGATTTGTACCCCAGAACACACAGGGCTTTATAGCGCAGAGTTATTTCCAGGCGGTTTGGAGCGCATTGGCAACGTTTAAGTATTACGGGGATGAGAAATCCTTGTAGGCACTCCTTGCTTGTGTGAGTCCCTTTGTGTGTATGTGGATGTCTGCAAATCCAGCTCAGTGTCATCACTTTGTTGCTGGGGAGGCCCCCCAGCCCCAATTCCCCTTGCAGCAGGGTAGGCTGTGGGACGGGCATGGATCGTTCAGGGAAGGACAAAGGAGAGAAAGCAGCTTCCATTGCTTCACAGCAATGATGGCAGCCAGAAATAATTAAAAGATAATTTGGGGGTAGTGTGAAATGAAAGCTTTCAGAGCTCTTTCCATTCAGGATTTCTTTCTTTGGTAAATAGCAGAAATGAAATCCCCAATCATTTCATTTCCAAATGAAAAATGGCAGTGCTCCCTTTAGAAAATTTTGATATCTTTAACATTTAACAAAACTATTTTATTTTTTTTTTGCCTGAAAATGTTTTCTGAATTCGTCATAAAATAATGAATAATCTCAATCATCCTGAAGCTGCATTTTACTGAGTACTTTATTCATCAGATAAATACCACCCAGCTCTCTGCAGGCATCTTGCTTTGCATGAGCTGTTGGAGGAAAGCCCTACAGCAGCAGCACACAACGTGATTCCCCTCCTGCCCTACCCCAGGGGGCAGTGCTGGTTTCTGAAGCTCCTTGGCTGAATGAATACAGAGGCATGACGATCAGGAGAGCCTGATGGGATTTAGGATGGACAAATGTCAACCTTGTTTTTCAGGTCCGTGAGTCAAAAAGGACAGTGTTTGGTCCGAAGGCTCAGAGCACACCCAACGTCAAGGAGGAGGAAAGGCTGGATCATCAAAATGGGGGAAAAGGAAGAAGAAAGGGAAAAGGATGGACAAGGAAGAGCCCTTGCTGTTGATTGCTATTGCCTACCTGGAAGTAGGGCTGTGCTGACGATGTCATGCTCTGAGCAGGGACACCACCAGCACCCTTCTTCACTGCCCACTACTGAGCAGTGCTCCCACATCAGCATTTTCTAGAAGCCAACAGAATTCTGCGTAGTTTGGAAAAAATGAATAACAAAGAAAGTTAGAAATCCCCTACAGGGTGCAGAAGCTACGTTAGAATAAGGTTTTATTCTTTATTCCAGAGTGCTTTGCAGCTGCACGTGTCGCTGGCTGGAGGAGATCCGCAGCTGCCTCCTCCCAGACGGAACATCAGGGAGGATGCATGTTGTATTTGCTATTGAACACACAACTCTTAAAGCTGAAACAGAGCCAATGCGCCCTCACTAATCGTTTTATGGCCAGGATATCAGCCAGCACTGAGCAATGCCACCAGCAAGAGCTATTGCCAGCAGAGCAGAGCTGGTGTCCCGCTGCCCGCGCAGCACCAGGTGCTGTTACACACACTGCAGTGCCTGCAAAGCAAAAAAGGAATGAAATTTTAATCAGAGCTTCTACCAAGTGTGCAGAGTTGGAAAGGAGTGTGCTCCTGCACCTGTACCTTCATCCTCCTCTTCATCATCTCAGGTGCTGTTGCCTTCCAGGATCTGGTCCTTTCCCTAGGATTTCAAGGCACCCAAAGTTGTCTTTTGGAGCAAGAGACCAGCTCCATCTCTAATTTATATCTTTTAATCAGGGCACCAAAGTGTGGGAGAGCTCAAGGGACCCATGTCCCTTTTTACTACAAAGTTATTGCTTTAATAAACATGGGAAAGAGGCACTAATGGACTTGGGAGCTTCCCTTGCTTAAAAATTTAGTAATCGAGCCAGCTCTTAATGAAACTGCAGATTAGTCCTAGGGAACAGCAGTTCTTTCCTTGGAGATGTGGACGTGGGGAAATGCAGACAAAACAGCCCACCAGCATGGAGGCTCTGCATGGACTGGGGTTGCTGGGGCTGCCCTGTCCCAGTGATCCCATCTCCCTGTGGCCATGGGCAGCCCTTGCTCTGGGTTATGCACCGAACTCACCTTTACCATGAGGTTGATGCACAGGGAGGGCGTGGGGAGCTGCTCAGAGCACGTTGTCATCATTAAACAATTAATTAGCCATTACACAAAGCGTAAGCAGAAGTTCCATGATTAGGCAAGTACCCCAAGCTGCTCTTTCTGAAGATGCTGTGCTTCTTTCCTGCTTTGGGCTGGGCCACCGCTGCTCTGCAGCCCTAATTCTGGCAGCAGTTTGGTAATGGCTGGCAATGACAGTTGGCCATCCCCACCCCAAAGGCAAGCTGCAGCCCTGCAGCAGCAGCAGTCGCCCCCATTCCTCCTTCTCCTTTTTTTCCAACAGAAATCTATTCATTAATAATGAAGGAGTGAGACAACAATGAGCAATAAAAGTCTGAGCAGTGGTGTTGAACTCAGGTGGGATTTCCCCAGCAGGTGACAGCACATGTTGTCCTTGGGCAGGAGGGCACACAGCGCTGCCAGGGGCACACTGCAGAACCCTGAGCACTGAGTTTGCACCCAGGGCTGCTAAAGACAAAGCCCTGCAGTCCCTGCATCCAGAGATTTGTAACAGCAGATGTGTGACAGAGCACAGCAATTTGCTTAGTAACAATGTGAAGTTACGACCCAAAGCCTCTCCTTGAAAGTAATAGAGGCATTTGGCTAATCCTGTTCCACCCACTGTAATTTAATTTGGAAGCAACTTGAAAGCTTTATCCCCTCTGTGTTTGCCTTCCTTCGGTTCTCCCTTGCAGGGAATGGTGTGGAATGGAGCCCACATGGGGGGCTCTGTGCCTATGGAGCCTCAGCAGTTGGGGAACTCAAAAAGCAGCTGGAGCTCCACAGCAAAAGGGCCATGGGGGGGAGGAAGGCTTTTTGCAGGGCAGAGCCACGTAAAGGCATCCGTTCAAGTAATAACATCCCCGTTAGAAACAACAAGCCTAGTTAGACACAACCCTAGATAGAAATAAATAGTAAATCAGTGACCTTCCTGACCATTTCCCCTCCCAGCCTTGTGGATAATGGAGCTGTTGGCACAATAATGAGAAGGTTGGTGCCAGCCCACGGTGTGCAGCTGTGGCTCTAACACCCCCTGTATGCACACACAGCTCTTAATTTGAATTTAGGCCAGCTTGTCATGAAGGTAACACATGTTATCCATGATGGGCTGCTGCGGCGCTGCAGCTGCTCACCTGTGGGAATTCACCTTGGGATGGAGGATGCAGGGGGATACAGGATGAAGGATGCAGGAGGGTGCAGGAGGATGCAAGAGGGAGAGGATGCAGGATGCAGAGGGATGCAGGAGGGTGCAGGGGGATGCAGGACGATGCAGGGGAATGCGGGAGGAAGGATGCAGAAGGATAAAGGAGGATGCAGGAGGATACAGAAGAATGCAGAAGGACACAGGAGGCAACAGAAGGGCTGCACTGGGCACCCTGCAGCACAGTGACCCCATTCTGCCTTTTTTGGGCCAATTCTGGGGCTGTGCTGCAATGCACAGGAGGGACCTCGTGGTGTCCCCACCGTGTGTCCCCAGCTTTGTGAGTTTGGGCATCGGTGATGTGGAGCATCCCACAGTGCCACGTGTTTGCTGCTGTGATGTTCTGCTGCAGTGCTTTTGCACAATGTATGTATTAGTCCTGCTTTGAGCAGTTTAATGAATCTGGGCCTTTAGGGAGAATTAACAGTGTATTAACACTGCATCTGAAAAATTAAAGGAATAGTCGAGCAAATTTCTTTTTATTGACTTTTAGTGAGCCATTTAATCCAAACATCTCGTTAACTGCAATATAACTATACTATATAATGGGTTTTGCAATAAGAACAATTAGCTTTGCAATTAGCATAAGAGTGAGCTCTCTGCAACCGCCTGCGATTGGCAACGGGCCTATTAACGAGGTGTCCTGCAGAGAAAAAAGAATAGCATTTCAGAGGGGTGGACTGGAACCGTTTGACTTTAAGCACCAATAATATTTCTCCTATCGATTGGGTGTCCCAAATGATGTAGGGGTGGGGAGGGAAGGTCGGCCGCTCGTGGCGGACTCATTTCTCCTCCGTCATTGACGTGGAGTCCATCAGGGTGATTTGTGGGTGAGCTGTGGAGCCCTGCAGTAATTAGCCCATTTCGTTAATCCTTGTGCTGCTCCATCAGCTGCAATGGGGACTGGGGGAGACGCGCGGTCCTGGGGGGCTGCACGACCAATGGCACAGTTATTGCTGTTGGGATTTGCACTGCTGGAGGTCTGAGTGTCCCCATACACCCCTGCAGCCCTTGGATGTGCCCAGGGACTGAAGCACACAGTGAAATTGTGCTCCATCTCCCACACAGTGATGACCTCCTCTTGCATAGCGAGCTGAAGACAACAAGGTTTGACATCTCAGGCTGTTGAATAAATAATAACCATCAAGGATGTCAGCATGCAGGCTTTATTCAAATCTCCGAGCCAACAACACTAACTTAAACTTTATGATGCACTGTTACAGCCTCTCAGAGCACTGCCTGCCAAACAATATGTTCCATGAAAACTGATATCATCTGCTTGTTATCTCCAGCGCAGCCCTGTAGTGCTGCTTTATTGATTTGCTGCACAATCACAGCAAAAAGTTGTCTTTTTTTTTCTTTCTTTCTCCTTTTCTCTTTTGGTATCTTTTTATGATTCCAGAGGATTTGTTTCCGCTCATCTGTCATTTTTCACCCACTCACATCTCGGCTGTTTTGTAATGGTAACAAGGAAAAAGAAGAAGGAAAAAAAAAAAGATCAACCCCACAACGCGCTGCTGATTCGTTGGACCACATTAACAAAGAGAAAGCGGAGGAGTGGGGATGGTGAGCACTGCTGGGAGGGGGCAGGTGGATGGATGGACAGATGGACAGACCTATAGGTGGACAAACCTACAGAAAGATAGACCTACAGGCAGACAGACCTACAGACAGACAGATGTACAGGTGGACAAACCTACAGACAGACAGACCTACAGAAAGATAGACCTACAGGTGAACAGACCTACAGGCAGACAGACCTACAGGTGAACAGACCTACAGGCAGACAGACCTACAGATGGGCAGACCTACAGGTGGACAAACCTACAGGCAGACAGACCTACAGGTGGACAGACCTACAGATGGACAAACCTACAGATGGACAGACCTACAGATGGACAAACCTACAGAAAGATAGACCTAAAGGTGGACAGACCTACAGATGGACAAACCTACAGGCGGACAGACTTACAGGCAGACAGACTTACAGTTGTACAAACCTACAGATGGACAGACCTACAGGCAGATGGATGGATGGATACGAACTGGAGTCAGAAAACTCAAACATTTTCCCAGTTATCAGGGACCACAAGAAGTGTTTCTCAACTGTTCTTTGAAGGCCATCGATGGATGAACTTTTTTTTGCTTCTGCTCTTCCCCTGCATGCAGCACAGCTCTATATTAATTATTACATCCTGGATGGCAGTTAATAGCGCCGTGGTTTTCAGGAGTGAAAATCCAAGAACAGAAACCAGTTCTGACATTTTTAACTGCCAATGTAATTACAAACAAAGCGCTCCCGCTGACGGGATAAATAATTGCTGCCTGGCATCTGCTGATGTCGGAGCAACGCAGGGGTGTGCGAGTTTTGGAGCATCATTGCTCAGGGATGCAGGTTTTGGGGGCTCAGCACAGCTGGGTGTGCACATCTGGGGCAGCACGCAGAGCCCACGCCTTGCTGCACCCCAGTTCCTGAGCCTGGCTGTTGCAGAGCTGTTCCCAACACCTGGGGAGCAGCTACAGCCAAAGGAAGACAGAGGCACTGATGGCATCACAGAGCCCGGAGTGAGCATCCTTCACAGTATCTCCATGGCAATCAGCTGCTTGCTACCTGTGCTGCTGCTCCTCGGAGGCACGGGCAGTTCTGCAGTGGCCAAGGGCATGAGACTCAGAAATCAGTGAAACATCAGGGAAAGTCAGCGGGAAGGAAAACCCAGCAGCAAAGTGGCCACATCAGCATGCAAAGCGGCGGCACGGCGATGCTGCGTGCTCCCGCGGGGTGCATGGAGTGCACAGCCAGGTCTCAGCACAGCTCCCGCTCTTCCTTGCAACTTCACTTCGACTTTTCTTTAAAGGAGACAGGAATACAGAGGGGAAAAGTCTCTCTGCTTTTCTGATGCTGCGTTTCCCTTCATCACCGCTAACCGCGAGAGTGAGCTCTCACAAAGTATTAACGTGCACCAAAACCCCTCGTAAATCTCTGAAGCTACAGATGAGAGATGGCAGAACGGGAGATTATGAGTTTTAAGTTCCATTCATTATTTCTAATTAGAATCAAACTGCGCAGTCCCATAGCAGAGCTCACAGAACTGCCACCACCTGCACCGACTGCTGTCCGGATCTGAGAGGTGTTGGGCAGAGCTGGAAGGAGCAGCCCATGTTGGGTCACGTTCAGAAGATTCCCTTTTCACCCACTGGGATCTATCACTGCTTTGTTAGGCAGAAGAGATTTGAGCAGTGATTTATCACCCTCTCTGGAAAGGCGTTTTGCTCTGGTGCTCCATTTAGTCTGACTCCTGAAACAGCAGCAATGTCAGAAATAATTCCTGAAACCGACTGTGAAATTTCAATTCTGTCCCTGGGGGCACTGAGATGGATTGGGTCAGAGTGGGGCCAGCAGGGAAGTGGGGCTGAGCCACCACCACAGCTGCAGGAGGAGCTGTGTGGGTTGGGGTGAGGAAGGGGGATGCAGACCCTGGAAAGGAGTTAATGGTGAAGGATTTAATGGCCTTAAGTTGCATCAGGGGAAGATATTAGGAGAAATTTCTTCTCCAAAGAGTGGTGATGCACTGACACAGACTGTGCAGGGAGTGGTGGGGTCACCACTGGAGGTGTTCAGGACCGTAGGGATGTGGCACTGAGGGATGTGGGCAGTGCACAGGTAGGATGTGGCTGTGCTGCCAGGATCTGTCCTTCACACTAATGCTGCTCACTCCATTGTAACTGCATTTCATCACCTTCTCAGGGACTTTCAGGTTTTTCACAAGAGCTGTGGAGATGTAAGAATAAAAGAAAAAGCTCTCGGGTTTCCATTCAGTGCAGAATGACCTGGGCAGAAAACGAAAACTCCTGAGTGATGAGACACAGCCGAAACCTTTGTAGCACGCAGTGATGCTCAGTGCTGGGCTTTGTGTTTGCTTTGTGCAGGGTCACCTGCACTGCCCATACAGGACAGTGGGCTCTACTGAACCCAGGCTGGGATTGCCTGGCCCCTCCTCAATGCCTTCCATCAAGTCAAGCTCCAGTGAGCCAGGAACCGAGCTGGAAAAGCCATTACATCTCAGCAAAGTGATACACACTGCTCTTAGCTCAGTGCTGTCTACCAGCACACAGACACACAGATTCCCCTCTCAATCTCACTGTAAGTCCATTTTTCATCACCCTGACAATGCTGGGCTCTTTTTGTAGCAGGCACTGTTTGCAGCAGGCCCTATTGCAGCAGGCTCTGTGCAGAGCAAGTGGATGCAGGACCAGACCTCAGCCCCCATTGCTGCACGCCTGCATTCCCTACAGCAGCAGCACACTACCAGCTCATTAATTATGCCGTGTAATTAGATAACGCATATTCATATTTCAGTAATCACTGTGTAGTTCATTCTGCACTTTGCTCCTCGTGCTGCAGTGATGCAGCCTTTACCCGTTTGCTCACTCATAATGAACAACCACTTCGAATTTTAAAAAGTGGAGGATATCTTTCTGAGTTAATTAGCTTGAAATTAGCTTAATCACAGCTCATTTAAACTTATCTAAACAACAGCATGAGGAACTTACTCAGCTTTACCCCAAAGATGCCACTGCTGGGGATGCCCAGGTGGAGCAGGGGGGATCATATCTGCAGCGTTTGTGGTGGTGAGGAGCTCGAAGTTGGGCTGTAAAACACAATCACAGCTCATAGCAGCACCTTCTGTGAGGTGCACATGGTGAGCAGCATCAGAGCCCTGTGTTGCACTGACTGTATGCAACCTGTTGGCTTCAGCCCCAGCAGGATCTGCCCTGCAATTAGCTGTCAGGAGTAATGAATTAACCCTGAGTTTGATCCTGCATGGAGAAACATCGCGCTGGAACGAGTTTGTGTGCTTTGCAGAGCTGTTGAACTCGGTGTTAGGTTGTAATCAGTGGGATGTCTGGGCTTCCTGGAGGTGAGTGGGAGCGTGCAGTACACACATTGATATTTGGAGATCAGAGATGGCTGTGAGCCCTGGAAAAAGCACAATAGCAGAGGTGTGAGAGGGAGCAGAGGGCATCAGAGCTGATGTCTGAGTCCTGCCCTGTGCTGTCCAGGCAGAGCTTGGCTGGAAGGAACTCACAGCCAGACCCTTGGTGCCACAAGGAGACATGGAATCGGGCTGGTGTTGGCAGGAGAGCTCTGAAGGCACTTCCCATGTCAGCAGCATCCGTCTGGTCCCAGGGATGGGGAGCTGGATGTCCTCGAGAGATGCCTGGGGATGCTGCTGGCACATGGGTGTCCCCTGGCTGTGCCCACTGGGATGTGCCACATCTCCTCGCCCCCCCCCCCTCTGCACCAGGGAGGGAGGCAGCAGCCCACAGTTAGGAGCAATCTCCTTTGGTTCACTATCAGAAAGATACAAGGAAGCAGCATTCCAGGTCCCAGGATCCCACGTGCTGCTGGTTTGGAGTTTGCTGGTGGGGGAGGTGGGTTCCAGTTGGCCCCCATTTGCAGCCTCACTGCACAGGGCTGAGCTCATTCTGCAGAGTGCTCAGGCAGGTAGGCAGGTATAGCTCCCTAATTGCAGGTTTGCTGCATGAACAAATTATTTCCGCCATGCCAGCACTTAACAGAAGCAGCTCCCTTCGGGGACACTCTTATTTCCCATATCACGAAAAATGTAAGTACTGTTTAGGGCCTGTTTTACCACTCCTATGTTTGTGCAGCTCTCATTAGGAACGGTGGGAAGCGTTGTGCTGCGCTGAGGGGCAGTGACTCCAGTGCTTTGCATCAGCACAGCACAGCAATACCTCAGGGCTCCTTCAGAGGAGAAATGAGCTCAGCTTCCACCACTGCAATGAGCTCCCCAGTCCCTCCGGCTCCTTCATTTAGTCTGCAGTTAGCAACAAGGTGAATGTTAATTCCAGACCATCATTTTTCTCAGTCTTGCTGCTGTTTGTTTGTCGGCGTGCTCCTTTTTCCGACAACAATGCACCATATGGTGCCTCCAGCGCTGGGACTGCAGCCATGGGGGTAACAGATGCAAAGTGGCCCAGACAATAGATGTTGAAGTCTGCCACTTTTGGAGGAGTGAGAAAAGCCACCAAACACGACGTGAAATATTCAGCAAACGAAGCACAGCTGGGGCAGATAAAGGCCGTTGAGCTCCTCTGGGCACCCCTTGCAGGATGGCTGGAAGGCACAGCTCCAAGAAGCAGCTCTTGGATTGGTGGAATGTGGGAAGTGCTCTCCAGGTCTGGGAGCTCTAAGAGGGCTCGGTTGCCTGATTTGCACAGGGCTCGTACTGCTCATTAGGGAAAGCATTAAGACGTGACTTACAAATGACTGCAGAGTTCCACAAATGTCACTTCAATCGAACCGTTATTAGCTTATTGATTTGTATTAAGCAAGCAGATAAATACTTAACGGCAACAGCACTCTCATCATAAAGTGAATTAGTGCTTAAAGTGTGTCTGGCTCATTAGCAGACTTAGTGCACCTTGTCACCACTCCCAGGACTGGCAGCCAAACCTCTTAATTACTCACTCATAGCAAAAGGGATCAGCTGAGCTGCCCCGACTGCAGAGCCGGGCAGAGAACAGACAAGAAATGGCCATTAGTTGGTAGAGGATGTTATAATTTTGTCCCATGGGCTGTTTTGTTTGCTTCATCAGTGCCTGTAGGAAAACATCTCTGGAAGGAGAATGGGAGCTGCAGCCACTGAGGCTCAGTGTTCCCCCTTCTGACCGCTCACCGTTCATACACCAGGACAGTCAGCTTCTATTCAGCCCCAGGTTTTCAGTTTCTATCTTAGTGGGTTTATTTAAAAAAGATCCCCGAGGTCGTGAAGTTCTTCCAACGTTTTCCCTTCAGGGGAGAAAATCGCTTTTCCAGTGTTTTCAAACGCTGTGAAATTCCAATCGATAACTGGGAAATGAAATTGCCCTCGGGCAGATTATAAACAAAGATTACCCCAACCAGGCAGACCCACTGCACTGGGACTGGGGCAGCTCAGCCCCACAACCAGTCAGGGATTCACTGTACTGAAGTGGGAGATGCCGATGGGAGGAGGTACCTGCTGGAGTGCCCTCCTCACTCTGCTCCATTTGTGCAGCTTCTCCCATCCAGGATTTGGGTTTGTGGTTTCCCACTGAAGTGGACACCTCCGCTGGGGACATCCCTGCATGGTGGGGCTGGCAGCAGGGCAGGCAGGCTGTGAGTGGGTTAGAAAAGTTATAAATTAAAACTTGAGATGCCTTTCTTCTTGCAGGTGGGAACTGATATTGATAGCTCTCTTTCTTGGCTATTTCCCTCAGAAAAGCGACTGAATGTTAAAGAAATCCATTCTCATCACCCCCTGCGCTCTCCCAGGACACCCCACTCCCCTCTTCCCCTATCAGCAGCACTTGTGCCCTAATCACATCAGACAGGGCTGAGCTGGGATGGATGGGCACACACTCACCCACAGCTCCGCATCCCTGCGTGGTGCTGGGAGCAGTCTGGGTTGATTTCCCTTAGATTTGAGCAGGGAGTGAATTGGAAGACATGAATCATCTTGACGCAGACGCTGCTGAGATGGATTACCTGGCTTGGCAGCTCTCTCCTCTCTTCCCACAGCCCTGCTGGCTCGGTTCCTTTCAGTGCAAGTTTCCAGCTCCCAGAGGCAGGAGGGCTCCTGCTCCCTGTGCTGCTCTGTGCTCATGTCCCCAAACAGGGACTGCAGTGACCTGGCCACGTTCCCCCTTCACCCAGCACTGCCAGACCACACTGTAGCTCCAGGCTGCAGTACAACATTGCATACAGCAGGTGCAGGGGGCTCTCTGTGCCCAGGCTGTGGGCAGCTCACCAAGCCCAGCATTTTCTGAGTTCTTTTTCCCAGAAGCTGCCTCTTTCAGGACACGGAGCTGTGATGTGCATGGAGGAGCCTTATTCCCCATGCTCAGCTGCACTACCCTCATTAACACCTGGCTTTTGCCACTGCTGTTGGTTGCCCTGTGGCACCTGGGGCTGGAGGCACTGTAAATAATGCTTCTCTCTGTTTTATGAACCATGAGCATCAATTTCTGCTGCTCTGACCAAGGCAGGGGATAAATGCATGACTTACACACCGGCGTGGTTCCGCAAAGCAGGAAGCGCAGCCTCCACTCCAAGCTGTATCTCTGGTTACATATGTCCCAAAACCTCCCCACCTTAACGAATTCAGCACTTCCCCCCACAAATGATGTGTAAAACAGCCAAATAACCCCATCCCTGTTGCACGGTGATTGCAGCAATCAGAGGCCAAGGCTGGCTCGTGCCCAGGGACTGTAAATCTGGAGCTCTGCAGGCGCAGCCACAGGCTGATAGCAAGTGATTGCCCTTAATTCCAGCTCTTCCCCTGCTCCAGGAGGGTTCATCCGGAGCCCCCTGGTGCTGCTCAGCACCGCTAATCACAGCCCCGTGCATTGACAGGTGCTGGCTGCCATCTCCATTTCCTTTTTGCCTCCACCTCTGCTGGCACTGATGTTACTGGGAGGGGGATTTTGAAGCAGGGGAAATGCAGGGCAGGGAGCAGTGCCTTGCACCGGGCTGGAAGCAGTGCAGAGTGCTGGGGCAGGTGCCAGCTCCCACTGCGCTCACAGCTTCACTCTTCCCCATCAGTCCTCTGAAGCTGCCATCCCCACCACCACCATCTTCCCACTCCTCAGTGCTCCCACTGCAGCAGTGGGGCTCTGAAATCCAATGGGGGAAAATGAGGATGTGGATTTGTTTGCACTGTTTGTTGGAAAGGCAGTTTGGATTTTGAGGAGCCGCTTCCTCTCCTCTCCTCTCCTCTCCTCTCCTCTCCTCTCCTC